>NC_053390.1:687526765-687826765 GCF_905171765.1 Bufo bufo | reverse complement strand
ATCGCAGCATGTTCTACATTCTGTGTTTTTCACGCAGCCCTGGCCCAATAGAAGTGAATGGGGCTGCGTGAAAAACGCATTGCATCCGCAAGCAAGTGCGGGTGCGATGCGTTTTTCACAGATGGTTGCCAAGAGATGTTCACGCGCGTGAAAAACGCATTGCACCCGCGCGAAAAAAAAAACTAAACTCAATCGCAGACAAAACTGACTGAACTTGCTTGCAAAATAGTGCGAGTTTCACTGAACGCACCCTGAACGCATCCGGACCTAATCCGTCTCGCCCGTGTGAAAGGGGCCTTAGAGTTTCTGCATGAAATCTACAACATAAATTGACAAACTGTGGATTTAAAAATCTGCACTGTGCAAGTCAGTTCACAGATAGGGTGACAATGTCACTGACTTTATTGCCACCGCATCATGCTGCAGATTTGACGGTTAAAACTCTGCGTGGCAAATCTGTACGCAAGAGAAAAGTGAAAACTGTGCGTGACATGCTTTTAGCCTTATTTACAGACTGGCCGGATGCAGGACACCTAATGGACAGACTAACCGATTCAATTACTTTTCTACAGACTGAGATTACCATAGCGCTCCGCGCTGCTATCAGGGACGTACAAGACGTAGCGTGCCTGCTGGCTGGAGAAGAGACCAGAGAGACCGGGTGCCGCCAGAAGCAGAACTTCAAGAGCCCATTTAGGTCTACCTATGTATCACAAAAGATCTAACAGGTACCGGAGGAGACCTCCACTAAATGCTCTGGAGACCCTATAAACAGGCTGTTGGCAGTGTCCATGACAACTGACAGGCCTGCCCACAAAACGTCTACTTCAAGTGTTAAAGGGGTTGTCTTGTCAGAGTCAACCTTGCCTCTAAAGTGGTGTGGCCTGTGGATGGTCAGCAGATGAATGGCCGCCATACAAGGTCAGCTCTAATCCCACAGATCAGGAGCGGCTTGTTCAGGGTGACCTCAAGGGTGGGGACCCCCTATCAAATACGTATGCTTTCACAAATAGGTTTTTTGCTGGTGCTTTTCTGCACTTTTGTGTTTTAGTGGTGTTTTTGGCGTCCCCCCCCCCAATAGAAATGCCAGCTCCAGATGTGAGGTGATTTTTGTTCATGAGGAGGTTTTTTTTTGTCTGTTGCCTTTTCAAAAACGCCACATACTGTTTAACTCTTGGCATTTTATCAGTACTTAAAGGGTTATACCCATCTCCCACGTTGGGGGCATTTCGCTAGGATCTGCCCTCTATTCACCTCTATGAGGGTTATGAAAACAGCCGAGTGATTAGTCCATAGAAGTGAATAGAGAGGAAATCACACAAGGATTCACTTTGGAGATAGGAGTGGGTCGCAGAGGTGGCACCTATCTAACATCAGTGATACGCCACCAAGGTCTGAGATGGAAATAACCCTTTAAAATTATGACCAGGGAGATATCAAGACCATAGAAATGCCAGGAGTGATAAATGATCCAAGTAGTTTGCCAAAATAAAAATGCCACAAGCACATGGCAAAGACCACAGGTATCCAAAGAATTCATGTAAGGACCCCAATAGGGTATATGAACAGGCACCATCTTCATGATACAACCCCTTACTGGCCAGAGACAAAGCAAAAAAGTGTACGCCCGACATCAGCAGAAAAACTGTCAAAGGAGGCGACATTAGAGCGTCCATAACTCCATACCATGGAGAACTTCACACGACAGGCCCCTCATACTATGCCCAGTACTGCACCCCCTGAACTAACATTTAGGGCTACTTATGTTGGCACTTTTTATTTATTTTTTGCAAGACCCCTGATAACTCGGTTTTGAAGCAGAGCCCAGGTTTCACACGTGGCAGATCTGTTATAGAAATTTCCATGAAAAATTTCCTATTATCTGAAGGCAACGGGCAGAAGCCCTTCCACAGACTGCAGGACGGTACCACTCAGGTGCAGGGAGTCACGTGCGCACATAATAGGGCGGCAGCTTCATGTCATCAATCTATGGCAGACGGCGGAGACAAAGCACGTCCCAGCTCCCACACCGGACTACAAGTCCCAGAATGCTGAGCGGCGGGAGACATGCGGGCTCCAGCAGTCAGCGGAGACGTGACATGTCCCCCGTCCGCTGTCACTGACACCGGGGGCAGTGATCCTGCCGCACACACTACAGCCCCCAGTGTCACAGCTCAGCACAGTGCCCTCCAGTCACCGGAGGTAAAGCAACGTCCAGCATGCCGCCTGCCCACTGCTCCATCCAGCATGCCGCCTGCCCACTGCTCCATCCAGCATGCCGCCTGCCCACTGCTCCATCCAGCATGCCGCCTGCCCACTGCTCCATCCAGCATGCCGCCTGCCCACTGCTCCATCCAGCATGCCGCCTGCCCACTGCTCCATCCAGCATGCCGCCTGCCCACTGCTCCATCCAGCATGCCGCCTGCCCACACTCCTGCACCCACAGCAGTCACATGAGGTTCCCAGTGAGGAAGCAGCTGTAACTGTACAATGTCTGGAGGAAGCCTGACCTGTGAACATACAGCACATGAGGCTACATGTATTGTGTGTCACCAAGTGTTTATATGTATATTTATATAGTGTGCGTTTCCATAAGTGTATGCGTGTAAGTGCCCCCCCCCCCCCGTGTGTGTACATGCAGTGGCCCCCCATGTGTATACATGCAGTGGCCCCCCATGTGTGTATACAGGTAGTGCCCCCCATGAGTGTATACCTGCAGTGTCGTCGTCCCCCATGTGTATATACAGGTAGTGGCCCCCCCATGTGTGTATAAAGGTAGTGTCCCCCCATGAGTGTATACAGGCAGTGCCCCCCATGAATGTATACCTGCAGTGTTCCCCCCCCCATGTGTATATACAGGTAGTGGCCCCCCCATGTGTGTATACAGGTAGTGGCCCCCCCATGTGTGTATAAAGGCAGTGTCCCCCCCATGAGTGTATACAGGCAGTGCCCCCCATGAGTGTATACAGGCAGTGCCCCCCATGAGTGTATACAGGCAGTGCCCCCCATGAGTGTATACAGGCAGTGCCCCCCATGAGTGTATACAGGCAGTGCCCCCCATGAGTGTATACAGGCAGTGCCCCCCATGAGTGTATACAGGCAGTGCCCCCCATGAGTGTATACAGGCAGTGCCCCCCATGAGTGTATACAGGCAGTGCCCCCATAACTGTGTATACAGGCAGTGCCCCCATAACTGTGTATACAGGCAGTGCCCCCCATGAGTGTATACAGGCAGTGCCCCCCATGAGTGTATACAGGCAGTGCCCCCCATGAGTGTATACAGGCAGTGCCCCCCATGAGTGTATACAGGCAGTGCCCCCCATGAGTGTATACAGGCAGTGCCCCCCATGAGTGTATACAGGCAGTGCCCCCCATGAGTATATACAGGCAGTGCCCCCCATGAGTGTATACAGGCAGTGCCCCCCATGAGTGTATACAGGCAGTGCCCCCCATGAGTGTATACAGGCAGTGCCCCCCATGAGTGTATACAGGCAGTGCCCCCATAACTGTGTATACAGGCAGTGCCCCCCATGAGTGTATACAGGCAGTGCCCCCCATGAGTGTATACAGGCAGTGCCCCCCATGTGTGTATACAGGCAGTGCCCCCCATGTGTGTATACAGGCAGTGCCCCCCATGTGTGTATACAGGCAGTGCCCCCCATGTGTGTATACAGGCAGTGCCCCCCATGTGTGTATACAGGCAGTGCCCCCCATGTGTGTATACAGGCAGTGCCCCCCATGTGTGTATACAGGCAGTGCCCCCCATGTGTGTATACAGGCAGTGCCCCCCATGTGTGTATACAGGCAGTGCCCCCCATGTGTGTATACAGGCAGTGCCCCCCATGTGTATATACAGGTAGTGCCCCCCATGTGTGTATACAGGTAGTGCCCCCCATGTGTATATACAGGCAGTGCCCCCCATGTGTATATACAGGTAGTGCCCCCCATGTGTGTATACAGGTAGTGCCCCCCATGTGTATATACAGGTAGTGCCCCCCATGTGTGTATACAGGCAGTGCCCCCCATGAGTGTATACAGGCAGTGTGCCTCCATGTGCGGTGTGAGCACTCCCATCATACATGCAGTGCGGATGTTGTTTGTTGTTGTTCCTCCCCTCTCCCGGCCTTATGTCTCGGCTGTAGCCAGGGAAATGGAAGCGGCACTAATCCCAAACTCCCCGGCAGCACCGCTCTGCCACACAGCGCCAGCCTGGGCACCGGGCACACAATGGGCAGCAGCCATGCCGGGCACACGTCCAGCAGCAGCGCTTACTGTTTTGTCCAGGTCGATCTTGACTTTCTTCTGGGAAATGCTCTTCTGGATCCTCTTGCTGAAGCTGGCATTGCCCGCAGGCCGGGTGCACCTCTCGCCTTCCTCCCGCAGACAGCACAGCTGCCCGTTCAGGGGACCCAGAGCCACGGACGGGACCGGGGGGGCAGCTGCGGCCGTAGGGGAGGTCACCTCCCCCCCGCTGTCCCGGGTTAAGTCCTCGGAGGGGAAGCCGTTCATGGCGGCTCTGCGGCACCGCACACTATGTGCCCGGCATGTGTTTATAGTGTCTGGGCTTCAGTGCATTACATTCACAGCAAGGGTACGCAGGCCCCGCCCTCTCTCCCCACAAGCCCCTCCCACCGTCACTCCCCTTACAAACTGCAACAACACAGCACTCTGAATAACAAACTTGTGCCAGGCTGACAGCTCACTGCGGGCACAGGCTGGGCTCTGCCACACGGGTGGCACCTACATGAAGAGTGGCACACCACTGGGGTGGTCGGCTTTTGTCCTCCTTGGAAAATATACGAAGGGTTTTTTTCCGCATAAAATGTGATATGTGTGAATAGACCCGAAGATTCTTTCTGCTGTCTGCGGATGTTGAGGGAGATGAGGGCATCAGAGCATGACTTCTCACCAGTAACATGGAGTCTGATCAGTGTGGGTGCTCAGAAAGCACAGCGCCCCCTACAGCCCCTCTTCTGGCCAGGTCGTGAAGTGTTCTTCCACAACAACTGGATGAAAGAGGTGGGGGGGGGGGAGGCTGAAGGGGATGTCATCAGGGGTGGACTGGGAACTTAAAGTGGCCCCATGTTGTAGGCGGATCCAAATTGACAGAAGGCAGGGCAACAGAAGTAGGCAGGGCCTGCAATACCAGAGTGCAGAACAAAATACCGCCCCTGCAGAACCAGATACCACAGTGCAGAACAAAATACCGCCCCTGCAGAACCAGATACCACAGTGCAGCACAAAATACTGTCCTGCAGAACCAGATACCACAGTGCAGAACAAAATACCGCCCCTGCAGAACCAGATACCACAGTGCAGCACAAAATACTGTCCTGCAGAACCAGATACTACAGTGCAGCACAAAATACTGTCCTGCAGAACCAGATACCACAGTGCAGCACAAAATACTGTCCTGCAGAACCAGATACCACAGTGCAGCACAAAATACTGTCCTGCAGAACCAGATACCACAGTGCAGCACAAAATACTGTCCTGCAGAACCAGATACTACAGTGCAGCACAAAATACTGTCCTGCAGAACCAGATACCACAGTGCAGCACAAAATACTGTCCAGCAGAACCAGATACCACAGTGCAGCACAAAATACTGTCCTGCAGAACCAGATACTACAGTGCAGCACAAAATACTGTCCTGCAGAACCAGATACTACAGTGCAGCACAAAATACTGTCCTGCAGAACCAGATACCACAGTGCAGCACAAAATACTGTCCTGCAGAACCAGATACCACAGTGCAGCACAAAATACCGCCCCTGCAGAACCAGATACTACAGTGCAGCACAAAATACTGTCCTGCAGAACCAGATACCACAGTGCAGCACAAAATACTGCCTCTACAGAACCAGATACCACAGTGCAGCACAAAATACTGTCCTGCAGAACCAGATACTACAGTGCAGCATAAAATACTGTCCTTGCAGAACCAGATACTACAGTGCAGCACAAAATACTGTCCTGCAGAACCAGATACCACAGTGCAGCACAAAATACTGTCCAGCAGAACCAGATACCACAGTGCAGCACAAAATACTGTCCTGCAGAACCAGATACTACAGTGCAGCACAAAATACTGTCCAGCAGAACCAGATACTACAGTGCAGAAAAAAATACTGCCTCTACAGAACCAGATACCACAGTGCAGCACAAAATACTGTCCTGCAGAACCAGATACTACAGTGCAGCATAAAATACTGTCCTTGCAGAACCAGATACTACAGTGCAGCACAAAATACTGTCCTGCAGAACCAGATACCACAGTGCAGCACAAAATACTGCCCCAGCAGAACCAGATACCACAGTGCAGCACAAAATACTGTCCAGCAGAACCAGATACCACAGTGCAGCACAAAATACTGTCCTGCAGAACCAGATACTACAGTGCAGCATAAAATACTGCCCCAGCAGAACCAGATACCACAGTGCAGCATAAAATACTGTCCCTGCAGAACCAGATACTACAGTGCAGCACAAAATACTGTCCCTGCAGAACCAGATACTACAGTGCAGCACAAAATACTGTCCTGCAGAACCAGATACTACAGTGCAGCATAAAATACTGTCCCTGCAGAACCAGATACTACAGTGCAGCACAAAATACTGTCCTTGCAGAACCAGATACTACAGTGCAGCATAAAATACTGTCCCTGCAGAACCAGATACCACAGTGCAGCACAAAATACTGTCCAGCAGAACCAGATACCACAGTGCAGCACAAAATACTGTCCTGCAGAACCAGATACTACAGTGCAGCACAAAATACTGTCCTGCAGAACCAGATACCACAGTGCAGCACAAAATACTGTCCTGCAGAACCAGATACCACAGTGCAGCACAAAATACCGCCCCTGCAGAACCAGATACCACAGTGCAGCACAAAATACTGTCCAGAAGAACCAGATACTACAGTGCAGAAAAAAATACTGCCTCTACAGAACCAGATACCACAGTGCAGCACAAAATACTGTCCTGCAGAACCAGATACTACAGTGCAGCATAAAATACTGTCCTTGCAGAACCAGATACTACAGTGCAGCACAAAATACTGTCCTGCAGAACCAGATACTACAGTGCAGCACAAAATACTGTCCAGCAGAACCAGATACCACAGTGCAGCACAAAATACTGTCCTGCAGAACCAGATACTACAGTGCAGCACAAAATACTGTCCTGCAGAACCAGATACCACAGTGCAGCACAAAATACTGTCCTGCAGAACCAGATACCACAGTGCAGCACAAAATACCGCCCCTGCAGAACCAGATACCACAGTGCAGCACAAAATACCGCCCCTACAGAACCAGATACCACAGTGCAGCACAAAATACTGTCCTGCAGAACCAGATACTACAGTGCAGCATAAAATACTGTCCCTGCAGAACCAGATACTACAGTGCAGCACAAAATACTGTCCCTGCAGAACCAGATACCACAGTGCAGAACAAAATACTGTCCTGCAGAACCAGATACTACAGTGCAGGAAGAAATACCGCCCCTGCAGAACCAGATACCACAGTGCAGCACAAAATACTGTCCTGCAGAACCAGATACTACAGTGCAGCATAAAATACTGTCCCTGCAGAACCAGATACTACAGTGCAGCACAAAATACTGTCCCTGCAGAACCAGATACCACAGTGCAGAACAAAATACTGTCCTGCAGAACCAGATACCACAGTGCAGCACAAAATACTGTCCTGCAGAACCAGATACTACAGTGCAGAACAAAATACCGCCCCTGCAGAACCAGATACCACAGTGCAGCACAAAATACCGCCCCTACAGAACCAGATACCACAGTGCAGCACAAAATACTGTCCTGCAGAACCAGATACTACAGTGCAGGAAGAAATATCGCCCCTGCAGAACCAGATACCACAGTGCAGCACAAAATACCGCCCCTGCAGAACCAGATACCACAGTGCAGCACAAAATACTGTCCAGCAGAACCAGATACCACAGTGCAGAAAAAAATAATGCCCCTGCAGAACCAGACACCACAGTGCAGCACAAAATACTGTCCAGCAAAACCAGATACCACAGTGCAGCACAAAATACTGTCCAGCAGAACCAGATACCACAGTGCAGAAAAAAATACTGTCCTGCAGAACCAGATACTACAGTGCAGCATAAAATACCGTCCCTGCAGAACCAGATACCACAGTGCAGAACAAAATACTGTCCTGCAGAACCAGATACTACAGTGCAGGAAGAAATACCGCCCCTGCAGAACCAGATACCACAGTGCAGCACAAAATACTGTCCTGCAGAACCAGATACTACAGTGCAGGAAGAAATATCGCCCCTGCAGAACCAGATACCACAGTGCAGAACAAAATACCGCCTCTGCAGAACCAGATACCACAGTGCAGCACAAAATACTGTCCAGCAGAACCAGATACCACAGTGCAGAAAAAAATACCGCCTCTACAGAACCAGATACCACAGTGCAGCACAAAATACTGTCCAGCAGAACCAGATACCACAGTGCAGAAAAAAATACTGCCCCTGCAGAACCAGATACCACAGTGCAGCACAAAATACTGTCCAGCAGAACCAGATACCACAGTGCAGCACAAAATACTGTCCAGCAGAACCAGATACCACAGTGCAGCACAAAATACCGCCTCTACAGAACCAGATACCACAGTGCAGCACAAAATACTGTCCTGCAGAACCAGATACTACAGTGCAGCATAAAATACTGCCCCTGCAGAACCAGATACCACAGTGCAGCACAAAATACTGTCCAGCAGAACCAGATACCACAGTGCAGAACAAAATACTGTCCTGCAGAACCAGATACCACAGTGCAGCACAAAATACTGCCCCTGCAGAACCAGATACCACGGTGCAGAACAAAATACCGCCCCTGCAGAACCAGATACCATGGTGCAGAACAAAATACTGTCCCTGCAGAACCAGATAACACGGTGCAGCACAAAATACTGTCCCTGCAGAACCAGATACCACAGTGCAGCACAAAATACTGCCCCTGCAGAACCAGATACCACAGTGCAGCACAAAATACTGCCCCTGCAGAACCTTACCAGAAAAGATTAAAGGACCTTAACATGTATAGCTTGGAAGAAAGACGAGACAGAGGGGATATGATAGAAACTGCTAAATACATAAAGGGAATCAACAAGGTAAAAGAGGAGAGAATATTTAAAAGAAGAAAAACTGCTACAAGAGGACATCGTTTTAAATTAGAGGGGCAAAGGTTTAAAGGGAGTCTGTCACCAGATTTTGACCTTATAGACCACTTACATAGCGCTCTAGCATAGCAGTCTATGATTCTAATGGTACCTTTGATGTTTTCTTGTGAAGTTCCCCCAAGGCAAAAACGTACTTCTATTCATATGTAAATTAGGGCTCGCAAGTGTCCAGGGCGGCGTTCACCTCGTTGGAGCCCAGGCTGTTCTGCCTCTTTTTGTCATATCCCCGCCCCAGCCTCTTCCTCTGCCCGCCCCGCTCTTCCTTTGAGTCCTCCTTCTCTGCAGCGAGATCCCGCGCCTGCGCTATCCATTGCTTGGCCGGGGCATGCGCACTGCGATGTCCATTGTGGGCACGGCATCTCACTAGCTACTGCGCATGCGCCGGCCAGCGGCGAGGAGGCAGACCAGAGACACCCACAATGGGCATCGCAGTGCGCATGCCCCGGCAAAGCTATAGATAGCGCAGGCGCGGGATCTCGCTGCAGAGAAGGAGGACGCAAAGGAAGAGCGGGGCGGGCAGAGGAAGAGGCTGGGGCGGGGATATGACAAAAAGAGGCAGAACAGCCTGGGTTCCAACGAGGTGAGCGCCGCCCCTGGGCACTTGCGAGCCCTAATTTACATATGAATATAAGTCAGTTTTTGCCTTGGGGGAACTTCACAAAAAAACATCAAAGGTACCATTAGAATCATAGACTGCAATGCTAGAGCGCTATGTAAGCGGTCTATAAGGTCAAAATCTGGTGACAGACTCCCTTTAAAAGTAAAATCGGGAAGTATTACTTTACTGAGAGAGTAGTGGATGCATGGAATAGCCTTCCTGCAGAAGTGGTAGCTGCAAATACAGTGAAGGAGTTGAAGCATGCATGGGATAGGCATAAGGCCATCCTTCATATAAGATAGGTCCAGGGGCCATTCATAGTACTCAGTATATTGGGCAGACTAGATGGGCCAAATGGTTCTTATCTGCCGACACATTCTATGTTTCTATGTAGATACCACGGTGCAGAACAAAATACTGCCCCAGCAGAACCAGATACCACAGTGCAGCACAAAATACTGTCCCAGCAGAACCAGATACCACAGTGCAGCACAAAATACTGCCCCAGCAGAACCAGATACCACAGTGCAGCACAAAATACTGCCCCAGCAGAACCAGATACCACAGTGCAGCACAAAATACTGTCCTGCAGAACCAGATACCACAGTGCAGCACAAAATACTGCCCCAGCAGAACCAGATACCACAGTGCAGCACAAAATACTGCCCCAGCAGAACCAGATACCACAGTGCAGCACAAAATACTGCCCCAGCAGAACCAGATACCACAGTGCAGCACAAAATACTGTCCCAGCAGAACCAGATACCACAGTGCAGCACAAAATACTGCCCGAGCAGAACCAGATACCACAGTGCAGCACAAAATACTGCCCCAGCAGAACCAGATACCACAGTGCAGCACAAAATACTGCCCCAGCAGAACCAGATACCACAGTGCAGCACAAAATACTGCCCGAGCAGAACCAGATACCACAGTGCAGCACAAAATACTGCCCCAGCAGAACCAGATACCACAGTGCAGCACAAAATACCATCCAAGCAGAACCAGATACCACAGTGCAGCACAAAATACTGTCCCAGCAGAACCAGATACCACAGTGCAGCACAAAATACTGTCCCAGCAGAACCAGATACCACAGTGCAGCACAAAGTACTGTCCCAGCAGAACCAGATACCACAGTGCAGCACAAAATACTGCCTATATTAATTAAAACTTAGAGCATAAGATCTTTATGTACCTGGCTGGGCAGTCCTCTGGGGATCGGCCAACTGGGAAATTTCCTTGTAGGGTCTATGAATAGTCCACCCATGGATGCTATGTTTCAAATGCCATAGCCCATAAAAAGGTTGGTCCAGGATTAATCCTGACTGTAGGGACCCCCACCGATTGAAGAAATGTACTGATCCCCTAGGGGACAAAGGGGTAAAACTTAACATTTATTCCTATATCTAAGAAAATGAAGCACTAACATAAAGCATCGACCAGGAGGGGCCTCTAGACAGACTAACATGAAGACAGCCCAATAAGGCCAGGACATACGAACACAAATGGGTAACACTAATGGAAAGCAGGCAAAAAAGGACTGTTCTCACCCATCAGGTGCTGTAGACGTTGTTGATGGAGTCACTTGAATGCATGCAGCCTCCCATACGGTGGATTTGCATAGATGTGTTACCAACGGAGATGATTCCAACATAGAGACCTCAGCAAGGCAGGAAACGGGAGCAAAAGGTCCCTAGTCAACCCTGGTGATGGGGTGGGGGCTAATTCACCCTGCCTACCTATACGAGGTACTTGCCCCGCAAGGAGCGTTTCCTGTCTGGATACCTTTCCCTAAAAACGGGCGGAATCCCTAGTACACCCTATAACGGTAGACTCCCGACCTGTCACGTTTCATTCAATACGAACTCATCAGGGGAGATGTTCAAATACAATGTCAGGCTGATGGTAGAGCCTACATTGGAAAAAACAAAAAATGGGGAAAAAGGAATAGGCATACGGTGGTTGAAGCTGGTATACGGTTATTCCAGCAGATAGAGCGGGCGAGGCCAGTGGAGCCAAGACCACCACAAACCACCAGTAGCTTAAGTACAGGCTCACCAGTGGTTGACGCCCGTAAAGGTCCAGATATGACCCAGGATATAGATTATCCAAAGAACGGCTGTCAGCAAAGGACGCTTACCTGTCAGCGCTTTTAAAAACCCAGACCAGCGCGCCAGTGTCCCGGATCCGCCCCACTTCCGCCCACGTGACTCCGAGTAGAGGAAGTCACATGGCCGGTGGAACGCAGGGAGAGGCGGGCCGGCGCGGGGATGCGTCCCAGGAGACGCGGCGTCATGACGTGACGCCGCATATCACGCGATCGCCGTGCGATCGGGCGCCCTGTAATGACGCCACAGACCACATGACGTGGTCACGTGATTGGACTGCTCCGACCCAAGGGAAACAACTCCGCACTGCGGCCTCACCCCCCAAAAGAGCATGCGCGCCAAAGTGGAGGCGATTAAATGTCTAATCAGGGGGCGGGCTGTGTCTGTATCAACCCAGATGCCTAAGGCTAGTGAGCCAGGCATCACGGGTGGCAATTGGAGCCTGTAGTATAACAATGCCCCTAGTAACATATTTTGAAATAATCAGAGTACAGAGCTGTGAATGGCTGGCTAGAAGGACACCAGCCTCAATCAGGAGACTAATTAGCTAGAGTACAGTATGAGAACCAGAGCGACAAAGAAAACCCAGAACAATACATAAAAGGGGTCTGGTGTCCCCTATTTAAATGAAGCGACGCTTGAGCCTGTGCAATGTCACTTCATTCAAGAGCTATGGTAGTGGTTCTCAACCTTTTCATGCTAAGTACCCCCATGGCAGCACTACATACCCTTTACTCCTGTGATATACATGTTCGTTTTCCTCATCTTCTCTATTTGGACCAGACCGACATGATGGCTTATTTTAGCCATGTCTTGTTTCTGCAGTTTGCCACACAGACATCTTAGTTTCCTACTTTTCCATCATTTTCCCTACTTTCTGAGCACTTCATCCTACCACCCTAAATACTGTGCCCACAGTGCTCCCCAAAAATACTCTGCAGACACATAGTCCCCCTGAAAATACTAGTACCACACAGATAGCGCCACCTTCAATAACCATAACTATTTACACCCAGCAAAAAGTGCCCCTGACAGTAATAGCGCCACAAACCACAGTCATTGCTGAATAATACTGCTCCGCTGATTTAGACCTTGTGACACTGAAGTGTAGACCGTAGTCGTGTATCTCCCCGTGGTCTATCTTCCTCCACAAGCTAATATTAAGCTGGCACTCTCCAAATTGCATGACATTACAAACAGTCTGCAAAATATCCATCCAGATGGAGTGTTCCTCTTAGCGGGTGATTTTAACCAAGCCAATCTCAAAACTGTGCTGCCCAAATTTTACCAGTTTTTTAAATTCCCAACTAGGGGGAGAAATACATTAGACCGTGTTTATTGCAACATAGCAAATGCTTCTACAGCATCACCTGCCCCCCATCTTGGCAGGTCGGGTCACATTCCTTTGTTTTTGGCTCACCAGGATTAACCCTACTTTGCATATAATCAGAGTTTGGGCTGAAGGAGACTACAGGATTGTTTTGAGGACACAGTTTGGGATTTGTTTAAACAGGCAGATACAAAGGAAAATCCCACAGACTTAAACATATATGCCTCCTCTGTACTATCCTATATTCAATTTTGCATGGACAATGTCACTGATACCAAAATCATCTGGACCTTCCCAAATAGGAAACCATGGATAAACAGAAATGTCCAAAACCTTTTGAAGGCACGTGACATTGCTTTCCGTAAGGCCTCATGCACACGACCGTTGTTTTGGTCCGCATCCGAGCCGCAGATTTTGCACCTCGGATGCGGACCCATTTACTTCAATGGGGCCGCAAAAGATGCGGACAGCACTTTGTGTGCTGTCCGCATCTGTTGCTCTGTTCCATGGTCCACAAAAAAAAATATAACCCGTCCTATTCTTGTCCGTTTTGCGGACAAGAATAGGCAGTTATATCAATGGCGGTCTGTGCCGTTCCGCAAATTGCGGAACGCACACGGACGCCATCCGTGTTTTGCGGATCCGCAATTTGCGGACCGCAAAACACACAACGGTCGTGTGCATGAGGCCTAAGGGAGACCCAGAGGCGTACAAAACAGCCAGGCCCAATCTGAAGAGGGGCATTAAGGAGGCAAAGCTCTGCTACAAAACAAAAATAGGACATCATTTTACAAGCTCTGGCTCCGACGCATGTGGCAGGGTATCAAGTCCATTACGAATTATAAGAGCAACACCTGTTCTATCAACACTGGAAAGTCTTTCTCTCTTGATGACCTAAATAACTTTTTTTGCACGATTTTACAAAGACAATGAGCTGCCTATCATCAAATTAGCCCAGCAAGAAGCTCCATCATGTTCCCTGATGCTGAGAGCACATGAGGTAGAATGGGCCTTAAACCACATTAATCCCCACAAAGCAGCTGGCCCTGATGAAGTTCCTGGAAAGGTCCTAAAAAACTGTGCTAAACAGCTGACACCAGTGTTTACCAGTATATGTAACAGCTCACTAGAGCAGGCCATTGTCCCCACTTGCCTGAAGTCCTCCACAATTGTCCCAATTCCAAAACAGGCCGGGGTGAAGACCTTAAGTCATTATCGCCCGGTGGCTCTCACTCCTATTGTTATGAAGTGCTTTGAATAACTTGTCCTCAGGCACAAGATCTGCACCTCCAAGGACCAATACCAGTTTGCCTACAGAGCACATAGGTCAGCTGAGGATGCTGTTTCACTTGCCCTTCACACCTGGAGCAGAGAGACAGCTACGTGCGGATGCTGCTCACTGATTACAGCTCCGCCTTCAACACCATCCCTCCCAACAAGTTGGCAACGAAACTGAACAACTTGGGTCTCGGCTCACACCTGTGCAACTGGATACTGGATTTTCTTACAAAAAGACCACAAATCGTACGCATGGGCAAGCACTTCTCTTCATCCTTAAAGGGAGTCTGTCATCACAGTTTCACCTTTTAACCCTTCCCATAGATTTCTAGCAGCATTACAGTTGATAAAAACGTTACCTTTATAAGCAATCATGGATGTATAAAACTGGCAAAAATCATCTTAGTAGGATATGCAAATGAGGGCTCGCAAGTGCCCAGGGGCGGCGTCAACCACGTAGGTGCCCAGGCAGCTCTGCCTTATCATCGCTTCCCCCCGCCCGCCCATCTTCTTACTTCTTCTCTCGCCGAGATCCTGCACCTGCGTGCTGAGTACGTCGGCCGGCGCATGCGCACTGCGATGTCCATTCCTGGTACGGCATCACAATAATTAATGCGCATCCTACTGGCAAAAATCATCTTAGTAGGATGCGCATTAATTACTGTGATGCCGTACCAGGAATGGACATCGCAGCGCGCATGCGCCGGCCGACGGACTCAGCGCGCAGGCGCGGGATCTCGGCAAGAGAAGAAGTAAGAAGATGGGCGGGCAGAGGGAAAGGATGGGCGGGGGGAAGCGATGATAAGGCAGAGCTGCCTGGGCACCTACGTGGTTGACGCCGCCCCTGGGCACTTGCGAGCCCTCATTTGCATATCCTACTAAGATGATTTTTGCCAGTTTTATACGTCCACGATTGCTTATAAAGGTAACGTTTTTATCAACTGTAATGCTGCTAGAAATCTGTGGGAAGGGTTAAAAAGGTGAAACTGTGATGACAGACTCCCTTTAACACTAAACACTGGGGTACCGCATGGCTGTGTGTTGAGCCCTCTCCTTTACTCCCTCTTCACAAATGACTGCAAACCTATTCACAATACCATTATAAAATTTGCAGATGACACGACCGTGATAGGCCTAATCTCCAACAATGATGAAACAGCCTATAGGAAAGAGGTTGAGAACCTAGAGAGATGGAGTAAGAACAACAACTTCATACTCAATACCAAGAAAACAAAGGAGATGATTCTGGATTTTAGGAAGAGGAAACGAAAGGGACACCATTCCATTAGCATAAATGGAGGAAACGTGGAGATAGTTCAAAGTTTCAGATTCTTGGGAGTTCATATTAGTCAGGACTAGGGTTGAGCGAACTAGGGTTCGTACCGAACTTTAGGATTTTTGGACCCCGGACCCGAACCCGAACTTTTCAGTAAAAGTTTGGGTTCGAGTTCCGTGTCCGGCGATTTATTGGCGCTTTTTGAAAGGCTGCAGGGCAGCCAATCAACAAGCGTTTTACTCTTGTGCCCTTAGAAGCCATCACAGGCATGCCTAATGGCATGGCTGTGATTGGCCAGTGCAGCATGTGACCCAGCCTCTATATAAGCTGGAGTCACATAGCGCTGTACGTCACTCTGCTCTGATTAGTGTAGGGATAGGATGCTGCTGCTGTGAGGGAGAGAATAGGAAAGAATCTTTAATCAGAAGTGCTTGTTAACTCAGCGATCTACATAGATTTAGTGTTGTGGGTGCAGTGCACAATCTTTTTACCCTGCCCTGAGCCCAGTGACAGAGAAAAATAACTTTTATCCGTCTGTTAGTTAGGTGGGCGGCGGCGGCCATTTTATGCAAGTTCTGTGCACCAGCACTGCATCTGTGCTTTTGTGACATTCAAATCCAAGCTTGAAATACTGCAATAATAATCTGGGTTTAAAAAAAAACACAAATTTTTGGCAATATCCTACATCTAGTGCCTTTGCAGCATTTGTCAGTGTGAAATAGAAGCTTGCAATACTTCAATAAATTTCTGGGTTTAAAAAAAATCACCCATTTTTTGCAAGACCCTACATCTGGGGCCTTTGCAGTATGAAATACAATCTAGAAATACTGCAATAATATTCTGGGTTTAAAAAAACACCCATTTTTGGCAATACCCTACATCTGGTGCCTTTGCAGCATTTGTCAGTGTGAAAGACAAGCTTGAAATACTTCAATAATTTTCTGAGTTTAAAAAAACACAAATTTTGGACCAAAAATAAAATTTGCAGCCTTTGCTGCATCTGTCAGTGTGAGATACACGCGTTAGATACTGGTGTTCTATTCTGTTATTGAAAAAACACCCATTTTGGGCAAAATACTTAATTTTGCGGCCTTTGTTGCATCTGTCAGTGTGAGATACAAGTTTGAAATACTGCAATAATATTCTGGGTTTAAAAAAACCCATTTTTGGCAATACCCTACAGGGGCCTATGCTTCATCTGTCAGTGTGAAAGACACACATTAGATACTGGTGTTCTATTCTGTTATTCAAAAAACACCAATTTTGGGCAAAAAACGAATTTTGCAGCCTTTGTTGCATCTGTCAGTGTGAGATACACGCGTTAGATATTAGTGTTCTATTCTGTTATTAAAAAAACACCAATTTTGGGCAAAAAACGAATTTTGCAGTCTTTGCTGTATCTGTCAGTGTGAGATACACGCATAAGGCTACTTTCACACCTGCGTTAGGTGCGGATCCGTCTGGTATCTGCACAGACGGATCCGCACCTATAATGCAAACAATTGTATCCGTTGAAACAAAAAAAATATATATAATTTTTTTGTTCATGATAATGCAAACGGATCCGTTTTGACTTGCATTGAAATTCAATGGGAGGCGGATCAGTTTTCAATTGCACCATATTGTGTCAGTGAAAACGGATCCGTCCCCATTGACTTACATTGTAAGTCGGGACGGATCCGTTTGGCTCCGCATCGTCAGGCGGACATCAAAACGCTGCAAGCAGCGTTTTGGTGTCCGCCTCCAGAGCGGAATGGAGGCTGAACGGAGGCAAACTGATGCATTCTGAGCGGATCATTTTCCATTCAGAATGCATTAGGGCTAAACTGATCCGTTTTGGGCAGCTTGTGAGAGCCCTGAAACGGATCTCACAAGCGGACCCAGAAACGCCAGTGTGAAAGTAGCCTTAGATACTGGTGTTCTATTCTGTTATTAAAAAAACACCCATTTTGGGCAAGATCCTAAATTTGAGAAATATGAGGAGAGCGTCAAATAAGGGATGTGGCCCCGGTCGTGGTGCTGCTAGGGTTGGTGGAGCTCCTGTTGCAGGGGGAGGATGTGGTCGATCTGTGCCAGCTACATGTCCAAATTAAACACCTTCCTCAGGTGCACGTAGGTGACAGAAGACAGAATGTTCAGCGTTATTTTGTAGGCCCAAATACCGGTGTACGAATGGTGAGGCCAGAACAAGTAGAGGCAGTAGTAGATTGGGTGGCTGACAGTGCCTCCAGTTCCTTCACATTGTCTCCCACCCGGTCATCTGCTGAAAGCGCAGAATTGGCACCTGCAGGCCATGGGCATCTGTCTTTCACCTCGTCCCTTTGCAAATCAGCCAAGCAGTCTGAGCCCCAAGTCATGCGGCAGTCTCTTCTGCTTTTTGATGACTCTGCTAGCAGGGTTTCCCAGGTCCATCCACCTAGCCCTGCCCCAGAAGTGGAAGAGATTGAGTGCACTGATGCCCAACCACTTATGTTTCAAGATGAGTACATGGGAGGACCACCGCAGCACGTCTTGGATGATGACAAAACACAGGTGGCCAACTGCTGGGGCTTTCGAAAGTGTGCAGACCGACAAGGAGGGCAGGGGTGAAGACTGGGTAAAAGATGATGTGGAGGACGATGAGGTCCTCGACCCCACATGGAATCAAGGTCATGCGAATGACCTGTGTAGTTCGGAGAAAGAGGCGGTGGAAGAGGGAGCAGGGTGCAAAAGCGGAGCGGCCGTTCCCTAGACAGTACGCCTGCTACTGCCCACCGCACCAAGGGAACGAGCACACCAAAACCAGCTCCAATGAGTTCTCTGGTGTGGCAGTTCTTTAGACAATGTGCTGATGACAAGTCACGAGTGGTTTGCACGCTGTGAATCAGAGCCTGAAGCGAGGCATAAATGTTCTAAACCTGAGCACAACCTGCATGACCAGCCTTCTAAGTGCAAAGCACGAGCTGCAGTGGAGTAGACACTTCAAAAGCAAAGAAAGGTCTTTGGCTCCTCCTGCTTCCTCTTCTGCTGCAGTCTCGGCCTCTTCATCCACCTCTGGAGTGACAGTGGCACCTGCCACCCCGCAAACAGAGGATCTGCCAGCAACACCTCCACCTGGGTCACCAAGCATCTCCACAATGTCCCACGGAAGCGTTCAGCTATCCATCTCTCAAACACTGGAGCGGAAGAGGAAGTACCCCCCTACCCACCCGCAATCCCTGGCCCTGAATGCCAGCATTTCAAAATTACTGGCCTTTGAAATGCTGTCATTCCGTCTGGTGGAGACAGAGTTTTAAAAGCCTTATGGTGGTGGCTGTCCCACAGTACGTCATGCCCAGCCGCCACTACTTTTCCAGGCGTGCCACCCCTTCCCTGCACAACCAAGTGGGGGACAAAATCAGGTGTGCACTTCGCAATGCCATCTGTGGCAAGGTTCACCTAACTACAGATATGTGGACCAGTAAGCACGGTCAGGGACGTTATATCTCCCTAACAGCACACTGGGTAAATGCAGTGGCGGCTGGGCCTGAGGCGGATAGCAGTTTGGCGCATGTCCTTCCACCACCGAGGATTGCAGGGCACTTCAGTTTGCCTCCTGTTGCTTCCTCCTCCTACTCCGCTTCCTCATCCTCTACCAGCTCCTCATCCGGTCAGCGTAACACCTTCACCACCAACTTCAGCACAGCCAGGGATAAACGACAGCAGGCAGTTTTAAAACTTATCTGTTTGGGGGACAAACCCCACACCACGCAGGAGCTGTGGACGGGCCTTGAACAACAGACCGATGAGTGGTTGGTGCCAGTGAGCCTCAAGCCCGGCCTGGTGGTGTGCGATAATGGGCGAAATCTCGTAGCAGCTCTGGGACTAGCCGGTTTGACGCACATCCCTTGCCTGGCGCATGTGCTGAATTTGGTGGTGCAGAGGTTCCTTAAAAATTACCCCGATATGTCAGAGCTGCTGCATAAAGTGCGGGCCGTCTGTGCGCGCTTTCGGCGTTCTCACCCTGCTGCTGCTCGCCTGTCCAGCGCTGCAGCGTAACTTCGGCCTTCCAGCTCACCGCCTTATATGCGACGTGCCCACAAGGTGGAACTCCACCTTGCACATGCTGGATAGACTGTGCGATCAGCAGCAGGTGATAGTGGAGTTTCAGCTGCAGCACGCACGGGTGAGTCGCTCTGCAGAACAGCACCACTTCACCACCAATGACTGGTCTTCCATGCGAGACCTGTGTTCCTAGTTGCGCTGTTTCAAGTACTCCACCAACATGGCCAGTGCCGATAACTCCGTTCTCAGCTTTACTATCCCACTTCTATGCCTCCTTGAAAACACGCTTCTGGCACAGGAGGAGGAAGAGGGATCATTTCATAGGGTTTCCGGTCAGTCATTCACAAGTGGCTCCGAGGGTGGGTTCCTGCACCCACAAACGCCAGGTACACAATTGTCCAGCCAGGGCACAGTTCTGGAGGCTGACGAGGTGGAGGAGGAGGAGGAACCGTGTTCACAGCAGGGTGGCACCCAAACCAGCTCATGGCCATCACTGGTGCGTGGATGGGGGGATACAGAGGACACAGACAATACACCTCCCACAGAGGACAGCTTGTTGTTGCCTCTGGGCAGACTGGCACACATGAGCGATTATATGCTGCAGTGTCTCCGCAACGACCGCCGAGTTGCCCACATTCTAACTTGTGCTGATTACTGGGTGGCCACGCTACTGGATCCCCGTTACAAGGACAACGTACCGTCCTTAATTCCGTCACTGAAGGGTGATCTTAAGATGCGCGAGTACAAGCGCACGCTGGTAGACGCACTGCTGGTTGCATTCCCACCTGACAGCGGGGGCACAGTGGAAGCACAAGGCTATGGCAGAGGAGGAGGAAGAGGTCGGCAACGCAGCTTGGGCACCACCAGCACCTCAGAAGGCAGGGTTAGCATGGCCAAAATGTGGAAAAGCTTTGTCAGCATGCCACAACAACCAGCACCACCAGCTGATATGGAACGTTTTAGCAGGAGGCAGCATTTCAGCAACATGGTGGAGCAGTATGTGTGCACACGCCTACACGTACTGAATGACGGGTCTGCCCCCTTCAACTTCTGGGTCTCCAAATTGGGCACATGGCCTGAGCTTGCCCTTTACGCCTTGGATGTGATGGCCTGCCCTGCAGCCGGTGTATTGTCTGAACGTGTGTTTAGCACGGCAGGGGGCGTTATCACAGACAAGCGCAGCAGCCTGTCCACAGCCAATGTGGACAAGCTCATGTTCATTAAAATGAACCAGGCATGGATCCCTCAGGACTTGGCCGTACCTTGTGCAGAATAGACATGTATACCGGCACTAACCAGCCATTGTTATACTACAGCGCAATTGCTCATTGTTGTATTTTGGATATTCCCTTACGTCCTCAACAGCAGCACAGATGGGGTTAACTGCCCCTGTGGACTGGTAGGACCGGCGGAATTTTAATGAGCCCAAGAACCAATAAACGATCTTCAGCTCCCTGAAAGGGAGGAGATCACCCCCCAGCCCACCGTATTTTTTTCTGTCCTCTGGACAGGTGGACTGGCGTGTCGCTCCCCCTCTGGGAGCTGAAGATTGCTTAGGGGCTCTTTCCCCTCCTTAAGCTTAGCTCGCTTTCTATGGATCTCAGTGCCTTTATTTTAGGCCTGATCATGGCGATTTCGGTCTGGGGTACCGTCGGGGAGGGGGGTGTCCCCTCCCCTCTTCTCTCATCATCTGTAGACGGTGCTCCGTCCCTCCGTTACCGCATGTGTGCGGCGCTATGGGCGCCGCTATTTTCCGGAAGTGACGCGCCCTAGGTGCGCTACGTCACTTCCGGTTTTCCGAAGCGATGCGGTGAGGTATAAAACTCACCTTTTCTTTTAAACTAGCTCCCTAGAAGGACATCCTGGACTAGGATTAATCTGGGGAGACATTTTTCGTAATAGGTAGAGCCAGTATAGGCTCTGATTTTCCTTGGGGCTGATCTCGTTTCAGGACCCGCCCAGTGGGCGGGGCTTCCTCCTTTTAAGCGCCCAGAGCCCATCAGTCAGTGCTCTGGTTGCGTTGCTTTCACAAGTTAGCTCCAGAGCTCTCCTGTGCTTTGTGATATTCTTGCAGTATTGCTTTGCTTGGGTTTTGTACTTCCTCTTCTTTCAGCTCTATTTCTTCTAGTGCTGGTGGGCCCCCTTAAGGTCTGGTTTTCTCCACCTCCTGATATTGTAGGTGTTATGACCTGTTTTGTTTCTTCCATTACAGACTATGGCTTCCCCTAAGGAGCAGGATCAGCGGAAGGCTGGGGCCAAGAGGAAGCATTTGGCATGTTACGAATGTAACACACCCCTTGATGACAGCTGTCCTTACTCCAGATGTGAGAGTTGTCGCACGGCATCCACGATGCAGGAGATGTTCCAATGGACCAAGACATACGTGGATGATTCCATCAAGGGAGTAGTTCAGCTGCTTAATGAGAGGCTACCAGGTCCCTCTCAGACTCCCATGGAGGTGGTCGCACCGGTCGAAAGACCTACCCCCTGTTCAGTGGGGTCTTCTTCTGAGGAAGAAGAATCTACTTCTTGCTTTTTCCCTCCAGAAAAGACGCAGAAGTTACTCAAGTCCATCAGGTCAGGGGACCAGGATGTTGACATGGGGGAGTCCTCCGATCCCGCCGGTCGGACACAGCGTGTCTTTAGAGCGGATGAGACCCTCCTCTCTGTGATGCACACAGAGTGGAAAAAGCCTGAGAAGGGTCCAGTGCTTACCAGAAAATTCAGACTCATGTACCCGATGGCTAAACCCTTGGTGGAATCGTGGGGTTCCGTTCCCAAGGTGGACATGGCTATAGCCAAGTTGTCCCGGCGCACTCTAGTCCCTGCAGACGATGGGTCTAGCCTGCAGGACCCTCTAGACCGGAGGGCAGAGTGCACCCTTAGGAGGGGTTACGCGGCGGCTGCTGCCTCCGCATCTACTTCTATTGCGGCCACTGAGGTAGCCACCTATCTACGCTCTAGGCTTAATCAAATCCAGACGGATGTCGATCAGAGCGTATCAAGAGACGACATCCTGGCAGCCTTCAAGTCAGCCAATCTGGCTATGGACTTTTTAGTCGATTCCTCCCAGATGCAGCTGAAGCTGGCCGCCAAAACTATGGCCCTAGTTTCGGCTGCCCGCAGACCACTTTGGCTGAAACCGTGGATCGCGGATAACGCATCCAAGTTTAACCTTTGTGGGCTCCCCTTCGAACCAGATAGGTTATTCGGGTCCAAATTGGACAAGATAATGGAGGGGCTCTCCGATAAAAAGGGGAAGAGCCTCCCCCAGCAGCCCTTTCGGGGACGCCCCAGGCAGGAAAAGAAGGGCGGAGGTCGTCCTGGGCAGCAGTCTAGGCGCAGAGATTGGGGGGGGCCGTCTCGTAAATATCCGAGACGCCCCCGCAAACCCACCAGGGAGGCAAAACCCTCCTGACTATGGGCCTCCTCGAGGCTCTTGGATAAGCCCTGCTGCCCCTGCAGTGTCTCCTCTAGATTTTCCCGTACCCCTCCCCCAGATTCCCGTGGGGGGCCGTCTTACCCATTTCAAAGACTCTTGGAGCCGGTTGATTGCAGACCCCTGGGTCCAGGACATAAGATCTACCCGGTACCCGGCGGAAACTATCTCTCTCCCCCCAGAGAGATTCATCGCCACACGAATCTTCGGGTCTGCCAAACAGGTGGTCCTAGAATCTTACATTCAGGACTATATTTCCAAGGGAGCCCTAGAGGAGGTACCGGCAGGGGAGAGGGGCCTAGGGATTTATTCACCAGTGTTCCTGGTTCCCAAGAAGACGGGAGATCTCCGGATGATCATCGATTTGAGATTCCTCAAATCGATTTATAAGGAAAACAAGGTTTCGCATGGAAACCATAAGGTCAGTCAGCCATATCCTCAATCCTGGGGACGTCATGGCTACTCTGGACCTCAAGGATGCGTACCTTCACATTCCGATCCATCCCGCGTCCCGGAAACTCCTCAGGATCGCGGTCCAGATTTCAGGGGTTTGCAGGCACTTTCAGTTCGCCGTGCTTCCCTTCGGAATCTCTTCTGCCCCCCTTATCTTCACCAAGGTGGTGGTTTCGGTGGTGGCAGCTTTAAGACTCCAAGGACTGACTATTATTCCTTATCTGGACGATTGGCTTTTCATAGCCTCTTCAGTTCCGATCCTTACCCACCATCTTCAGGTCGCAATCTCTTTTCTCTTCTGCCTAGGCTGGATTATCAACTGGCAGAAGTCGAATGTGAGCCCATCGACTTCAATCCATTACTTAGGATTCGTGGTCGACTCTGTGGTGATGTCCCTCCGGTTGACTCCAGAAAGGAGAGCGCGGATTCAGGACCTGGCAAAGGTCCTTTATGTCCCTCGTCGAATCTCTATCCGGACTCTCATGAAGATGCTGGGGCTCATGTCAGCGGCTGCGGATGCAGTCCCTTGGGCGCTATGGCACCTCCGTCCTCTTCAGTCGGAGGTCTTACACCTATGGAACGGCAGCCCTGCGGGGCTAGATTCCCTGTGCTCCCTGTCCGGTCAAACCCGAAATTCCCTCAGATGGTGGTTTCAGCTACCACCAGGGAAGTCTATGACCCAACCAGCTTGGGTCATATTGACTACAGACGCGTCCCTTGTAGGCTGGGGCGCTCACCTGGACGGATCCCCAATTCAGGGATCTTGGTCTCCTCTGGAGCGGCATCTTTCCTCCAATCTTCACGAGATGCGAGCTATCCGGCTAGCCCTCCTTCACTTTGCGCCTCAGATCCGGGGCAAAGCAGTGAAAGTCCAGTCAGACAATATGACTGCAGTCCTCTATATAAACAAACAGGGAGGCACAAGATCATTGCCCCTTCTGCCAGAGATCGGGGTAATTCTTCGGTGGGCAGAGACGAGCCTTTCCCATCTATCTGCCGTTCATATTCGAGGCTCCCTCAATATGATAGCGGACCGCTTAAGTCGAGGATTACCGACCATGGAGTGGTCTCTGCATCCGGAGATCTTCAGGCAGCTAGTTCACAGATGGGGTATGCCAGAAGTGGATCTCATGGCAACCAGGTTCAACGCCAAGGTGATGAGGTTCTGTTCCCTCTACAGGGAAGACAACCCCCTGGCGATAGATGCTCTGTCAATACCGTGGAGGTTCAGGCTGGCTTACATCTTCCCTCCCTTTTCCATGATACCGAGGGTATTGATGAAAATCCGTCAGGATCAGGCCTCGGTAATAGCCATCATACCGTTTTGGCCCAGAAGATCCTGGTTTACCCAGCTCATTCAGATGAGTCGGGGACAATACTGGAGACTCCCCCCGGAGCAGACCCTGGTGTCGTGGGACACTCACCTCTGCCCAGATCTGCACAGGTTCAACCTGACAGCCTGGAGGTTGATCAGTCCCTTCCCAACATAGAAGGGCTTTCCGAGTCGGTCCTGAGAACTTTGTCGCATTCCCGAGCAGAGTCTACAAAGAAGGCCTACTCTAGGATCATGAGAATCTTCGAGGCATGGTGTGATTCCAGACAGGTGGCGTCCGCAGATCCGCCCCTTCCTGCGATACTTCAATTTCTTCAGGATGGATTAGATAGAGGCCTATCTCCAGCTACCTTGAAGGTACAGGTTTATACCATCTCGGCCTGTCTCAACAGGCCACATTCTCGGGACCCACTCATTAAACGCTTCCTGAAGGGAGCTGAAAGACTAAAGCCTACTATACTGAAACCTATCCCCCAGTGGGATCTTTCAGTAGTGCTCAGGGGGCTAGCATCTCCCCCCTTCGAGCCCTTGGAGGAGGTAAATTTCAAATTTTTGACTTTAAAGATGGTCTTTCTTCTGGCTATAGCTTCAGCCAAAAGGGTTTCTGAATTGCAGGCTTTCTCCGCAATTCACCCGTACATTATTTTTCTACAGGATAGAGTACTCCTGAAGTTTTTACCCTACTTCAGGCCTAAGGTGCCTACTTTCCAGAACATCAATCAGGTAATATCTTTACCAGTTTTGTTTACAGCCTCCTCCTCTGATACTCCAGCTAGAGACCCGCTGGATATTTCAAGATGCCTCCAGATCTATGTGGATAGATCTAGTGAGTTCAGGATAGATGAAAATCTTCTTATCCTGTTTGCCGGTAAGTCTAAAGGCCGTAAAGCGTCTAAAGCCACCATTAGTCGCTGGATCAAGGAGGCCATTATGGAAGCTTTCGTCTCCCAATCCTTAGATCCTCCTGAGTTTGTGAGAGCCCATTCTACTAGGGCGGTCTCCACCTCGGTTGCGGAGAGAAGACTCCTCCCCTTAGAGTTGATATGTAAGGCGGCCTCCTGGAGCTCTGAGTCAACCTTCATCTCCCATTATAGGATAGATGCTAGGATGGCAGAGTTTTCGGCTTTTGGGCAGACTGTTCTTAGTTCTGCCAGGCATGAGGACCCTCCCTAGGGGATTCTTCTTGCTATCTCCCCATCTGTGCTACTGTTGAGGACGTAAGGGAATCGTTAATTTCTAACGATAATTTGTTTTCCCTTAGTCCTAACAGCAGCACACAAATATCCCACCCTAAATACATTATGCTTGTTAAAAACACGGTGGGCTGGGGGGTGATCTCCTCCCTTTCAGGGAGCTGAAGATCGTTTATTGGTTCTTGGGCTCATTAAAATTCCGCCAGTCCTACCAGTCCACAGGGGCAGTTAACCCCATCTGTGCTGCTGTTAGGACTAAGGGAAAACAAATTATCGTTAGAAATTAACGATTTCCCACTCTTTTGGAGGGTACCCTAATAAATAAATTAAAATTAAAAACAAAAAACAGTGTTGGCTACCTCGTCCTCCACTGCCGCTTCCATCTACCATGCTACATCCACCGCCTTCTCAAACTCCTACTCCATATGGACCTCCACCTCATAAATGAAGATTTTTTTTTTATTTGTACGTATTTTATTTTATGTCTTTTCACTAATTTGTCTGTTACATATTCGAGTGAAATTCACCAATTTTTGGGTCTGATATACCCCTGCTCTACCTAGTAGACAGGTAAAAAAAAAATCACTAATTTGTCTGTTACATTTTCGTGTGAAATTCACCAATTTTTGGCTGTGATATACCACTGCTATACCTAGTAGACAGCTAAAAAAAATTCACTAATTTCTCTGTTACATTCTCGGGTGAAATTCACCAATTTTTGGCTGTGATATACCACTGCTATACCTAGTAGACAGGTAAAACTATTTCACTAATTTGTCTGTTACATTTTCGTGTGAAATTCACCAATTTTTGGCTGTGATATACCACTGCTATACCTAGTAGACAGCTAAAAAAAATTCACTAATTTCTCTGTTACATTCTCGGGTGAAATTCACCAATTTTTGGCTGTGATATACCCCTGCTATACCTAGTAGACAGTTAAAAAAAATTCACTAATTTGTTACATATTCGGGTGAAATTCACAAATTTTGGGGTGTGATATACCCCTGCTCTACCTAGTAAACAGGTAAAAAAAATGGCACTATTTCGTCTGTTACATATTCGAGTGAAATTCACCAATTTTTGGCTGTGATATACCCCTGCTATACCTAGTAGACAGGTAAAAACATTTCACAAATTTGTCTGTTACATTCTCGGGTGACATTTGACCATTTTTGCCGTGATCAAACCCCTGCTCTGCATAGGTGACAGGGAATAAAATTTCTAAAATTCTTCTTTAATTGACGTGCGCCCCCTCCTTTCATTCAATGCTTAAACTTTAACAACTTGTCCCACTTTTCCACTTGATCACATTTAATTTCAAACAATTAACCTCCCTTGGATGTGATATCCCTTTCTCACGCTCCCTCTCTGGCGTGGAAACCTGATTCGCCGCTAACCGTGATCAACATGGTAGGCGCAGAAAAGAACATCGAAAGTTGATAGAGGAGATATCCAATTGGATCATGAACATCACGGGAACGTGCGACATGGTGGAGCAGTATGTATGCACAAGTCTACACCTACTAACTGATGGGTCTGCCCCCTTTAACTTCTGGGTCTCCAAATTGGGCACATTGCCTGAGCTTGCCCTTCTATGCCTTGGAGGTTCTGGCCTGCCCTGCAGCCAGTGTATTGTCTGAACATTTGTTTAGCACGGCTGGAGGGGGCTATCACATTTTATATTTCCCTATGTTTTGGGGTGTACCCTAATTTTTAAAAAAAATTTAAACCAAAAACCAGTGTAGGCTACCTCCTCCTCCTCCACCGCCTCTTCCACCTACACCGCCACATCCACTGCCTCCTCAACCTCCTACTCCATATGGAACTCGTCCTCCTAGATCAAGATTATTATTTTTTATGTTTACGTATTTTATGTTATTTGAAGTCATTTCCCTATCCACATTTGTTTGCAGAGCACTTGCCATGCTCTTACATTTTGCTGGCATTTGCAGCTCTCTACCCCTTTCCATGACATTTTTAGAGCCATTTTAGTGCTCAAAAGTTCGGGGTCAAGTTCGGATCCCGAACTCAAACTTTTTTGTGAAGTTCGGCCGAACCTGTTGAACCCGAACATCCAGGTGTCCGCTCAACTCTAGTCAGGACCTGTCATGGATAAAGAACACAACAGAAATGACCAAAAAAGGCCTTCAGAGGCTTCGTTTTTTGAGGAGTCTGAAGAAAGCACAACTCCCAAAACAGCTGCTAGTCATTTTTTACAGATGCACCATAGAATCTTTTATCACATACTGCATTACAGTGTGGTCCTCCGGCTGATCTTCTGAGGACAAGAAGACCCTCAAGTGCATCATCAGAATGGCTGGCAGAATCACTGGTACTCAGTTACCATCACTGGATGACATCTTCAATGCTCGTTGCAGCAAGAGAGCAAAGATTATCTGCGGGGATCCAACTCACCCCGGGCACAGCCTTTTCATTCCCCTACCCTCCGGTAGGCATCTTAGAGCCCTACATGCCTGCACCACTAAGCTGAAGAACAGCTTTTACCCCAAAGCAATCAGTCTCCTAAATGCTCAGAGATTATTGCCCCTTCCTAGGATAGAAACTACCACAGACTGAAAGTGACTGCTGCATTCGTGACCCCATGATGATCTCTTGTCCGCAGTGGTGTCTGAATTAGTTTGTATATATATTTAAAAGCACTTCCTACTTTGCTCTTGCTATATCAGGGCTCCAGATGGCGACCAAAACGGTCGCCAATGCGCCTTAAAATTTGCAGATGGCAACAAGACTTTTTAGTCTTGTCGCCATTTGCGACTGTACTGCCGCGATCCTGCGCAGCCTAAGTTCTCTTCAGTAGCACAGTACAGTGGAGAAGGAAGGAGTTCCTCCCTCTCCACTGTGACGTGGCTGCCACTACCACCAATGGGGAGATAGTAGGGGAGGAGGAGGGGAGGAGCTGTCGCCACTGCGCCACCAATGAATGTAAAACATAAGTATAGGCAGCGGTATCACAGACCCGGCACCCGGCCTCAATAACAGGGCATGCGATCCGCGGCAATTAACCCCTCATTCAGGTGCCACAGATCGCATGCCCTGTTATTGAGGCCGGGTGCCGGGTCTGTGATACCGCTGCAGACAATTGTATAAAGGAGTTAAAGAGGACCTTTCGTGGGTCCAAAGAATTAGTAGCAGGCTGCATAGAGCACTGTCCAATCACAGCGCAGAGCTCAGAGCCAGGGAGAAAAAAAAACCTCCCTGGCTCTGAGCTCTGCGCTGTGATTGGACAGCGCTGCTGTCAGGGAGAAGGAGAGACACTGGCGTCTCCTCCTTCTTGCTCTGAATGTTGAAAATACCGGGGGCCGCAGCGGACGAACGGAGCGGCGCCCAGGAATAATAGTAAGTGCACTTAGATCCCTGGGCGCCGCTCTATGCAGCCTGCTACTAAGTTTATATTCTTTGGACCCAAGAAAGGTCCTCTTTTTAATTACATTCATTGGTGGTGCAGTGCGCCCCCCCCCCAAAGCCTCTCTCTCCCCCCCCCCATTATCACTGGCCACAAGTCGTCGTCGCCCCGCCCCCCCCCCCCATTGTTATATGGTGGCCACAGGGTCCCATGCCCTTCATTGGTGGCAGTGGCAGATTACACTGCTGGGGCTCAGATCGTTACCATGGTGTAACAGTCGCGTACACACACACACAGGGGGAAGGGAAGTGACCACTGCGCTCCACCCTTACCCCTGGCCCTGCCTACTTGCCTCGCGATTCCTAATGACAGGGGACAACTGGATGGCAATCCCTAACTTGGAGTAAGTGCAGGGATGACAGACAGACAAACAACAGGACGTGAACGGACCGAGTCAATACCAGGAAAGCTGCAAAGTACAAATGGAGCAAGCAGAGAATTGTCAGGAGAAGCCGGGGTCATAAATACCAGGAGAGCAGAGAAGTACAAGAGGAGTCCTAAGAGAGTAGTCAGGTGGGAGCCGAGGTCACAATACCAGGACGGATGCGCAGTACAGGAGGATCAGGCAAAAGGATGGTCAAGGAACAGGATCAGGTAAGTATTCAGCAGTCCAACAAATACCAGGAACCTAGAAATTAACAGGCAACCTGTAGCCAGCAGGCTGCCTGTATTTATAGTGGGGAGTGAGGGTCATGTGACGTGGCCAGCGTCACATGACCGACAGACCAACCAGTCGAGCGCCGAGTGATCAGCTCGGCGCTCAAGGCAGACTTAGGAGCAAGGAGCCACCCAGCTAGTAAAGCCGCCCTGGGAATGAGGTCAAACACAGAACCTCATTCCAAAAGCTAAGCAACAGTTCTGCGGGCAATGGGGGACCGAGTGCACCTTCGGAACCCCGTGACACATGGCAGCCAGGACGCTACTGAAGCCCTGGCTGCCATGTTCAGCTCTCTGCTGCTGTGTGCACAGGGCAGCAGGGAGATGTGTGACATCCTATTCACCCTGATAGATCTCTATCAGGGTGAATAGCACAAGGGATCAAAAGATCCAGGTTCTAGTCCCTAAGGGAAGAAATGGTTATTAAATAAAAAGTAAAAAAACACCAAAATACTAAAAGTTTAAATGGCCCCCTTCCCAGTTTTACATCTAAAATTTACAAACAATAAAGAATAAACATATTACATATCGCCACGTCCCAAAAAGTGTGAGCTATTAAAAATATTCCCACTCGGTGAAGGCCGTAACAGAAAATAAAACTCTAAACCACGCAATTCGCCATTTTTAGTCACCTTGTCCCCCAGATGTCCCTGGATGTGAGAGGCATGTGGTGCTGTTTTTTCCTATATGTAGTGCTGGCTCACTACTGTGACCTGCCTCTCATCTTCTCAAAGTCCTTTTTTTTTTATTATATACATTTTAAATTTGGCGACTAAAAAATGTAATTTGGCTCCTAAATTTTTTAGTTTAGGAGTAGGGATGAGCGAACCCGAACTGTATAGTTCGGGTTCGTACCGAATTTTGGGGTGTCCGTGACACAGACCCGAACCCGAACATTTTCGTAAAAGTCCGGGTTTGGGTTCGGTGTTCGGCGCTTTCTTGGCGCTTTTTGAAAGGCTGCAAAGCAGCCAATCAACAAGCGTCATACTACTTGCCCCAAGAGGCCATCACAGCCATGACTACTATTGGCATGGCTGTGATTGGCCAGTGCAGCATGTGACCCAGCCTCTATTTAAGCTGGAGTCACGTAGCGCCGCACGTCACTCTGCTCTGATCAGTGTAGGGATAGGATGCAGCTGCTGCTGTTAGGGCCGGATTAGGCAGTGATCGATATACAGCTGTGTATCATACAACCTCTGCTATTCAATTGCTCACTGTTTTAAGGCTGCCCAGAGCGTTTTTCAGTCACTTTTTTCTGGGTTGATCGGCGGCCATTTTGTGCCTTGTGGTGCGCCAGCACAAGCTGCCACCAAGTCCATTTTTTACCATCAACAGTGTGTTTTTTTTTGTTGCTATATCCTACAGCAGGGGCTTGGCTGTGCTTGCTATTTTATTGAGGGGTAAAATACAATTGCCAAAATAGCAGTACCCTAAATCTGGTGTTTCAGCTGTGGCTAGCCAATTGTAATACTGTCTGCTGTCTGCCGAAGCACAGTTTTTGTTCTGGGTTGAATACAATTCCCAACTTAGCAATTCCCTAAATTAGTGGTTTCTGCTCTATCAGGCCAAGTTTAAATCTATCCATAAAAGGGTATATTAGATTGAAGGTGCGGATAGGGTCATCCTCAATAACTTCACACGCTACCGTGCATTTCCAAGTCTAATTCTGTCCGTAAACGTATACCTGTCATCCAGCGCCTAAATACTAGGCCTACAATTTATATTCAGCTAAATCTGTTGTTACTGCTGTGGCTGGTCAATTTATTTAGTGTCCGCCAAAGCACGTTTTTGTTCTGGGTTGAAATACAATTCCCAACTTAGCAATTCCCTAAATCAGTGGTTTCTGCTGTATCAGGCCAAGTTTAAATCTATCCATAAAAGGGTATATTACCTTGAAGGTGCGGATAGGGTCATCCTCAATAACTTCACACGCTACCGTGCATTTCCAAGTCTAATTCTGTCCGTAAAAGGGATACCTGTCATCCAGGGCCTAAATACTAGGCCTACAATTTATATTCAGCTAAATCTGTCGTTACTGCTGTGCCTGTATTAGTGTAATACGGTACCTAAATAGATAGCCAGATAGTGTTAGGTGCCTGTAAAAAAAGGCCTGAATTTGAATTCAATACATTGGGCCAAATAATTTTATTGTGGTGAACGGTAACAATGAGGGAAAACATCTAGTAAGGGACGCGGACATGGTCGTGGTGGTGTTAGTGGACCCTCTGGTGCTGGGAGAGGACGTGGCCGTTCTGCCACAGCCACACGTCCTAGTGAACCAACTACCTCAGGTCCCAGTAGCCGCCAGAATTTACAGCGATATTTGGTGGGGCCCAATGCCGTTCTAAGGATGGTAAGGCCTGAGCAGGTACAGGCATTAGTCAATTGGGTGGCCCACAGTGGATCCAGCACGTTTACATTATCTCCCACCCAGTCTTCTGCAGAAAGCGCACAGATGGCGCCTAAAAACCAAGCCCATCAGTCTGTCACATCACCCCCGTGCATATCAGGGAAACTGTCTGAGCCTCAAGTTATGCAGCAGTCTCTTATGCTGTTTGAAGACTCTGCTGGCAGGGTTTCCCAAGGGCATCCACCTAGCCCTTCCCCAGCGGTGGAAGACATAGAATGCACTGACGCACAACCACTTATGTTTCCTGATGATGAGGACATGGGAATACCACCTCAGCACGTCTCTTATGATGACGAAACACAGGTGCCAACTGCTGCGTCTTTCTGCAGTGTGCAGACTGAACAGGAGGTCAGGGAGGAAGACTGGGTGGAAGACGATGCAGGGGACGATGAGGTCCTAGACCCCACATGGAATGAAGGTCGTGCCACTGACTTTCAGAATTCGGAGGAAGAGGCAGTGGTGAGACCGAGCCAACAGCGTAGCAAAAGAGGGAGCAGTGGGCAAAAGCAGAACACCCGCCGCCAAGAGAGTCCGTCTGCTACTGGCCACCGCATTTCTAAACTACTGGCCTATGAAATGCTGTCATTCAGGCTGGTGGACACAGACAGCTTCAAACAGCTCATGTTGCTTGCTGTCCCACAGTATGTTGTTCCCAGTCGCCACTACTTCTCCAAGAGAGCCGTGCCTTCCCTGCACAACCAAGCATCCGATAAAATCAAGTGTGCACTGCACAACGCCATCTGTGGCAAGGTCCACCTAACCACAGATACGTGGACCAGTAAGCACGGCCAGGGACGCTATATCTCCCTAACTGCACACTGGGTAAATGTAGTGGCGGCTGGGCCCCAGGCGGAGAGCTGTTTGGCGCACGTCCTTCCGCCGCCAAGGATCGCAGGGCAACATTCTTTGCCTCCTGTTGCCTCCTCCTACTCGGCTTCCTCCTCCTCTTCTTCCACCTGCTCATCCAGTCAGCCACACACCTTCACCACCAACTTCAGCACAGCCCGGGGTAAACGTCAGCAGGCCATTCTGAAACTCATATGTTTGGGGGACAGGCCCCACACCGCACAGGAGTTGTGGTGGGGTATAGAACAACAGACCGACAAGTGGTTGCTGCCGGTGAGCCTCAAGCCCGGCCTGGTGGTGTGCGATAATGGGTGAAATCTCGTTGCAGCTCTGGGACTAGCCGGTTTGACGCACATCCCTTGCCTGGCGCATGTGCTGAATTTGGTGGTGCAGAAGTTCATTCACAACTACCCCGACATGTCAGAGCTGCTGCATAAAGTGCGGGCCGTCTGTGCGCGCTTCCAGCGTTCACATCCTGCTGCTGCTCGCCTGTCTGCGCTACAGCGTAACTTCGGCCTTCCCGCTCACCGCCTCATATGCGACGTGCCCACCAGGTGGAACTCCACCTTGCACATGCTGGACAGACTGTGCGAGCAGCAGCAGGCCATAGTGGAGTTTCAGCTGCAGCACGCACGGGTCAGTCGCACTGCGGAACAGCACCACTTCACCACCAATGACTGGGCCTCCATGCGAGACCTGTGTGCCCTGTTGCGCTGTTTCGAGTACTCCACCAACATGGCCAGTGGCGATGGCGCCATTATCAGCGTTACAATACCACTTCTATGTCTCCTTGAGAAAACACTTAGGGCGATGATGGAAGAGGAGGTGGCCCAAGAGGAGGAGGAGGAAGAGGGGTCATTTTTAGCACTTTCAGGCCAGTCTCTTAGAAGTGACTCAGAGGGAGGTTTTTTGCAACAGCAGAGGCCAGGTACAAATGTGGCCAGACAGGGCCCACTACTGGAGGACGAGGAGGACGAGGATGAGGAGGAGGTGGAGGAGGATGAGGCTGAAGCATGTTCACAGCGGGGTGGCACCCAACTTAGCTCGGGCCCATCACTCGTGCGTGGCTGGGGGGAAATGCAGGACGATGACGATACGCCTCCCACAGAGGACAGCTTGTCCTTACCTCTCGGCAGCCTGGCACACATGAGCGACTACATGCTGCAGTGCCTGCGCAACGACAGCAGAGTTGCCCACATTTTAATGTGTGCGGACTACTGGGTTGCCACCCTGCTGGATCCCCGGTACAAAGACAATGTGCCCACCTTACTTCCTGCACTGGAGCGTGATAGGAAGATGCGCGAGTACAAGCGCACATTGGTAGACGCGCTACTGAGAGCATTCCCAAATGTCACAGGGGAACAAGTGGAAGCCTACGGCGAAGGCAGAGGAGGAGCAAGAGGTCGCCAACGCAGCTGTGTCACGGCCAGCTCCTCTGAGGGCAGGGTTAGCATGGCAGAGATGTGGAAAAGTTTTGTCACCACGCCACAGCTAACTGCACCACCACCTGATACGGAACGTGTTAGCAGGAGGCAACATTTCACTAACATAGTGGAACAGTACGTGTGCACACCCCTCGACGTACTGACTGATGGTTCGGCCCCATTCAACTTTTGGGTCTCCAAATTGTCCACGTGGCCAGAGCTAGCCTTTTATGCCTTGGAGGTGCTGGCCTGCCCGGCGGCCAGCGTTTTGTCTGAACGTGTATTCAGCACGGCAGGGGGTGTCATTACAGACAAACGCAGCCGCCTGTCTACAGCCAATGTGGACAAGCTGACGTTCATAAAAATGAACCAAGCATGGATCCCACAGGACCTGTTAATCCCTTGTGCAGATTAGACATTTATAACTACCTCCCCTTAACCATATATTATTGTACTCCAGGGCACTTCCTCATTCAATCCTTTTTTTATTTTCATTTTACCATTATATTGCGGGGCAACCCAAAGTTGAATGAACCTCTCCTCTGTCTGGGTGCCGGGGCCTAAAAATATCTGACAGTGGCCTGTTCCAGTGTTGGGTGACATAAAGCCTGATTCTCTGCTATGACATGAAGCCTGAATCTCTGCTATGGGACCTCTCTCCTCTGTCTGGGTCCCGGAGCCTAAATATCTGACAGTGGCCTGTTCCAGTGGTGGGTGACATGAAGCCTGATTCTCTGCTATGGGAACTCTTTTTTATTATAAAATTACAAAACGCTACATAAATAATTACAAGTACAGACATACAAAACTTAAACATAGACAGCATTCCAGCTGCCCCAGCCACATTCACACACACATTCATACCTACACATAAAACTACAAACCTACAATCTACAATAAATAACCTACAATAAATAACCTAAAATAAATAAAACTTACCCAGCCGGTTCGGCCGAAATAACCTAACCCAAAGAAATTGAAATAAAACACAGAATAAAATCAAACTCAAACGAAAATATGGCTACTTCGCCGTAACTCAAATCCAGGCAACTTGCCCCTAAGCAAAAAAAAAAAAATATATATATTTTTTTTAAATTTAATTTTTTTTTTTTTTTTTTTTATTATTATTATTTTTTTATATATATATAAACAACACTACAAACTACAAACTTACCCTAACCTAACCTGTCCCTAGCCATTCCCTATCCTAAACTAAAACTAAAACCCCCAGGACTGACCTCCGCCTCATGTCCTCTGCATGTCCGCATAGTCCGAGGCCAGCCCTACCTCCACCACCCACATCCAGCCCTCGCCCCATGTCCTCCCATGTCCGCGTAGTCCAGGACTGGATGTAGGCCTCCCCACACTTTGTAAGTGTCCCCCCCCTCACCCTAACCCACCCAACCTAACTAACTAACCCCCGCTTACCCTATCCTTCAACATAATATACACAATATATACAATATACCATACAATAAACATTACTATAACCACACATAACCACTCCCGAAGGACCAAGTTCAGCCTTTGCAAGCCTTTCAAAAACCATACACTTTATCCAAAACAAAAATCTAGGGTGAGAGTATCAGCCCACCACCAGGAAGAGTACTACTAGGCTATGGTACGCTAAAAGCAAAACCTCTCCAGAGGAGAGAGGCCCTGCTGGTACCCAGTCTTTCGTACTCGAGAGAACGTACCTTCACCAGGTCTCCCAGAATGTTCCTACACACCTCATCCACTGGGAGGACTTTCTGCCTTGTTGAAACTAAACACCGTGCGTTCCACGTGTAGTACCTAACCACTATGCTAACTAAAAAACATGTGCACAGGTCCCTTCTGCCCAGGTCTCTGAGCACTCCATAGGCCCACTCCGCATAGGAGAGGCTGGCTAGCCTAGGCCAGCCAATGGAAGCTCCCACCCGTTTGTACACCTCTGTATTAAAGGGACACTGGAGCAGGAAGTGCTCCATACTTTCCAGTATGGAGCCACACTCCTCCCGGGGACAACCCCTTTCATCAGAGTTCCTGTACTTCAGATTGTCCCTTACATACAGCCTCCCGTGAAAGCAGCGCCAAGCCAAGTCCCAAAACTTCAAGGGGATCCTTGCAGAATTTAGCAACTGTAACCCCTTGTCTAGATCCCGGCTTGGGCAATCCTTGAGGGCCAGGGGCTTCTGGAAGTGGGACAACAAGACCCTCTCGTCAAGGGACCTCCTTGACAGAGTCCTGATTTCCCCTACCTCCAAACCCCACCGGCGGATTACCTTCAGAATCGGGGTGACGTAAGCCGGAAGATATCCGTGAGGCGTACGCAAGTCCTTCACTTGCCCTCCTGTCTCCCATTCCTGGAAGAAAGGCCGAAACCACCCCCGGCAGGAGACTACCCACGGAGAAGCCCTCTCCATCCAGAGGTTCGCCAGATTTACTTTAACAAATGTGTTTACAAGAAACACCACGGGGTTGACCATAGATAACCCCCCTAATCTCCTCGTGCGGTAAGTCACCTCCCTCTTGATCAGGTTCAGTCTATTCCCCCATAAGAGCTGGAAAAACAGACTGTAAACCCGAGTCCAGAGAGGCTCTGGCAAGATACACACACTGCCCAAATAGATAAGCAGAGGGAGCAGGAAAGCCTTGATCAGGTGCACCCTTTCCCTGAGGGTCAAAGACCAGCCCTTCCACTGGTCGACCTTCTGAGCAGCGATCTTAAGCCTGTCGTCCCAATTTTGAGTGGGATAATCCCCATGACCGAAATGGATGCCTAGGACTTTGGCTGACGACTGGGGCCCTGGGAGGGTGTCCGGGAGATCAAAAGCTGGATCACCCCCTCCCAGCCAGAGAATCTCACACTTATCCCGGTTGATCATGGACCCGGATGCTTCCGAGTAGCGATCCACCTCAGACATCACATATTCCGCCTCCCCTTTCGAGGACACGAAAATGGTGACATCGTCGGCGTACGCTACTGACCTCAGAGTGGCTTCCGGCGCCGCCGGATCCATCCCGACTCCCACCAACGGTCCACGATTGACCCTCTTAAGAAAGGGATCAATCGCGAACACGTATAAAAGCGGGCTCAAAGGACAACCCTGGCGAACGCCGGACCCAACCTCAAAAGGGCAGCCAGACCAACCGTTCACAAGCGGGAAACTCTCCGCCCCCGCATACAAGATCTTTAACCAATCGACAAACCCCCCCGGCAGGCCATACTTCAGAAGGACCGACCAGAGGTACTCATGGTTCACCCGATCAAATGCCTTTGCTTGATCTAAGGACAGCATGTACCCCCTCCAGTGGCCTGCTCTACTCTGTTCCACTGCCTCTCGGACACCGAGCACAGCACTAAAAGTGCTGCGGCCTGGAACCGAGCAATGCTGAGCCACCGAAAGGAGTTGAGGCGCAAATTTCACCAGCCTGTTAAACAGTATCTTGGCCAGAATCTTTCTGTCCGTATTGAGAAGTGCTATGGGACGCCAGTTCTCAATACGGCTCGGATCTTTACCTTTTGATAGGAGGATCAGGGCTGACCTCCTCATTGACTGAGGCAGAGTGCCCGAGGATAGACACTCATTGAATACCTCAGTCAAGAGGGGACATAAAGAGTCCTTAAAGGTCTTATAAAACTCGGATGTTAAGCCATCCGGGCCTGGCGACTTCTTCAGAGCTAACCCTTCCACCGCCAGGATAACTTCCTCCTTCCTGATCTCTTCTACCAAACCGTCAAAAGAGAGGTGAGCTTCTGACTCAGGGGTGATTTCAGCCAGGAAATCCGACATCTTGTCCCGATCCAGATCCCTCTTTCCCAAGAGGCACGAGTAAAAGGATCTGACGACTTCCAGGATCCCTGATCTGGACCTGTTCAGGGAACCCGTACTGTCAACCAGTCCTGTCACTAACTTACTCTTCACTGACATCTTACAATTTCTGTAGGGGTCGGGCGAGCGGTACTTCCCGAAGTCCCTCTCAAAAACTAAAGATGTGTGCCTATCATACTGGCACCTCTTGAGCAAAGATTTCACCCTGGAGATATCCTCGCGGCTACCTCCAGTCGAGACCAGATCTTCGAGTTTCCTCCTCAGACCCTGATACAGGCGGTACCTGTCCAGGGACCTGAGGCTCGAGAGCTGGCGGAAGAACTTTGCGGCCCGGTCTTTGAATACCTCCCACCACTCTGACTTAGTGTCACAGAGATCCAGCAAAGCTACCTGACTCTGAAGAAAGTCCTCAAAGGATTGTCTTACCTCTGCTTCCTCCAGGACTCCCGCATTCAGCTTCCAGTAACCTCTTCCCATTTGGGGGGATTCTGAAATATTCAGAGAGAACATAATCAGACAGTGGTCAGAGAATTCTACCTCCACAACCCTTAAGGGCGAGAAAGTAGCCTCCTCCTTCAAAAAAAACCTGTCTATTCTAGACCTAATCCTATCTCCTCTATAGAAAGTGAAACCCCCGTGGTCTGGGGTGTGCCTAATGTGGACATCCACCAGACAAGCCTCACTAGCTATGCTATTTAAAGCTATACTATCATAAGCCAGCGGGTTTCTGGTGCCTCCCCTATCTTGGGACCTTATGATGGTGTTAAAGTCCCCACCAAAGACCACTTGCCGGCTTGTAAAAAGGAAAGGCTTGATCCTCATAAAGAGACATTTCCTGTCCCACCTGGACTGGGGCCCATAGATATTGATCAGGCGCAGTTCCTGTCCCCTCATGAGGATATCCAAGATCAAACACCTCCCCATTTCCAGCTCAACCACCCGTCGGCATTCTACCGGTACGGTGAAAAGAACCGCCACTCCGCTATACGACTCAGCCGCAAGAGACCAGAAGGAGGGCCCAGATCTCCACTCCCTCTTCGCCTTGTGGACTTCTGCCAAGTTTGACAGTCTGGTCTCCTGCAAAAATAAAACATCAGCTTCAACTCGGCTGAAAAAATCAAAGGCTGTGTAGCGAGCCGCATCAGATTTAACGCTGGCGACATTAATGGTCGCCAGTGTCAGCTGAGTGGGTACCGCCATACTTGGTGTTTAAGCTGAATGTCCTCCTTCCTTCCCGACCCTCTTACCCCTCCCGGGGCTATCCTCTAAGGCGGCGCGTCCTCTTTTGAGAGAGACGGTGGTGTCCATTCCATCTGTCACCACCGCTCCCTCTTGCGTACCGCCCCTGTCTTTCTCAGTTCCAGGAATCAGATTTGCCTCCTCTTCTGGGGACCTTACATCCACACCAGAGAGGGGCACGGGGCCTCCTGGAAGCCCTCCCACCTTCGCCCCCGGTACCCCACTTCTTACCTCCTCCCCAGATGAAGAGGAGGCGGAGATCTCATCCAAAGTGAGATACCGGTTGGAGAGCTCAAGAGGGGAGCCAGTTACGCCTTCCCTGGCTACTTTGGTCGGGCTCTTTTTTTTTGAGAACCGTTTCCGTCTATTGATATTAGACCCAGTCTCACTACCCTCTGCACTTTCGTAGTGTGAAGACTGGGTCTCATCGGCCCGGTCTAGTCTCCTGATCTCCGCACTTAGCTCCCTGTCCTCTAGGGTCTCCGAACTACGGGAGCCCGCCACTTGGGGAGGGGCAGACATCACCCCATTTTGGTGGGGCTCCTTCTGTTCCCTCTCCGCCTGGCGCCTCTCCCTCCGCCTCTGCCGGGACGGACCGCTCTTGGTCTTCACCGACCCCTTAACTCGACTGTCTCCGCCAGCACCCGCCTCAGCCGAAGAGACCTCCCGGCCCACTCCTGCGTGAGCTCGGGCCGCATTGACCTCTGAGAGGGGACAGCGACTAAATGGGTGTCCGAGCACACCACACAAGTTGCACCTAATCTCCACACAAGATGCGGCAAGGTGACCTGTCCCTCCACACAACGCGCACTTCTGCACTTGGCAGCTGGCGCTGAAGTGTGAAGGGCTGCCACACTTGTGACAGAGCTTAGGCTGCCCCCTGTAGAAAACGAGGATCCTATCCCGGCCGATGAAGGCAGAGGATGGAATGTGGGAAACCGTGCTTCCTAGACATTTCAACTTCACATTGAAAGTCCAGGCTCCCGACCAAATGCCAAATTCGTCCAGGTTTTTGGATGGTACACCCTGGACGTCCCCATACCTACTTAGCCACGTCAGAATATCAACGCAAGAAAGTGATTTGTTACGGGTTAAAACGGTCACCTTCTTGACGTTGTTCTGCCGGGTTCTCGCCTGAGCGAAAAAACCCTTCCAATCCGGTAAGTTCTTCACCAGCTCATATCCAGACCAGAAAAGCTCTAGGCCCTCCGGCCGGGCAAAGCTGATGTCGAACTCCCTGGAACCATAGGGATGTATCAGGGCGAAGATGTCAGCCACCCTGAAACCCATCTCAAGCAGGAGCTCCACCACCCTCTTTCTCGTAGGGCAGGCATCATTGCTTCTCCACTTGAGACAGACTACATTCCGTCTGGTCCCAGGGCCGGTTGTGGGCAGGGACCAGGTGGTCTCGCCCCCCCTTTCCTCTCGGAAAGCTCGCAGGCCATGCCTGTTTATCCATAAGGATAGGTCCACCTTCTCACCCTCTACTGTCATTGAGCTCTCCCCCTTTTTGAGGGCCTCCAGGAGCCGCCACTGTAAGTCACCAACCGCGACTCCTGGGAATGAGGAAGCCAACGAGGATAGCCCCTCCCCCCCCACGGCCGCAGCCACACTGGCATAACTTCTGCCAGGTGTTACGGCCGCAGGAGGGGCAACCGAACCGGCCCCCCCCCACTACACTAGTACCAGATGCCACGCCGGACCCCTCCGGAGGGCGGACACCAGGAGCCGCAGCCGCCGCTTTCTCAGCGACGGTCCGATGTCTCCCAGCATCCACCCCACCTTTGGGACCCGATGCGGCACCCCCACCAACACCCCTACCAGCACCCTGCTTACACACACCCTGTCTCCCTGCTGGGACAGCTGGTGCAACTGGTGTCGCCATATCACTTCTAGAATCATTAACTTTATTAGCCCTATTATTATTTACACTGCCACTGCCACTGGCCAAGCCACTCCCCTCCCCTGCTGCCCTTAGGATCTGGGCATGAGCAACCGCACTCCTCCCCTCCCCAGCACTTAATTCAGCGCTGGAGGAGGAGGCAGAGACAGGGGGGGCATGCCCAGTGGCAATGTACATGGCCATATACTCTGGCGCAATGTACCCCTCTTTCACTTTCCTTACAGAGGACCGGAGCGCTGCAGGCTGATCCTTTCCAGCAGCTCCGGCCCCTGGTTCCTCAATGCGCAGGCGCTTGTTTACTGCGCCTGCGCAATTACTCACAGCTCCGGGCGCGCATCCGGAAGCCCGGCCGGGCACCCCCCCAGCCACGCCCACATGCGTGCCGATAGGAGGACGCCCAGACACACCCCCGGACACACCCCCGGCCACGCCTCCAGCCGCGCTCTCCGCTGCATCCCCTGATCCCCGCCGCACTTTTGCAGGTGCAGGCGGAGACTCAGGGCTATTACCACTTTGAGTGGGAGGGACGGCGATCCCGTCACACCGCCCCAGCACCACCCCACATACCGGAACGGCAGGCAGAGCAGTAGCCAGAGCGGTGGGCGGGGCCACCTCTTTCACAGGAGCTGACTCCGGCGCCGGACCACCCCCCCCTCCCACTGGGGAGTGGCCATCAGTACCGGAGGCTCCCACTTGAGCTAAGATTTTGCCGCTTCCTCCATCACCCATGTCAGCAATCGGCGCCATCTTGGAATGGATGTTACTTGCTACAGGAAGTGAATTGGGGACACTAACCTGCGGAGCACCTGGCACAGACTTTTCAGCCTGCACCAAGCGCTCCGCAGGAACATAGATGAAATGTGTCTCCACTGCCTGCTGTTTTTCCTTCTTTTTGTTTTTCTTCTTTTTTTTTTTTCCTTGCCGGTTTCTTCCAACAGCTCATCGCCGAAAACAAAGTTCTGCAACTGGACAGGGGATTCCAGCCGACGAATCTCCTCCATCAGCCCTCCTCCTCCGCCCTCCTCTTCACTGAAGGCCTCTGCGGCCGACGATAATTCTTCCTCGGACGAGGGCAACCCTGCTTGTTGCGCCGGGATACTGCAATCACCTGGCACAGACCACTGCGAGTCAGGAGGGGCTGGCGCGGGCTCCGGCCGGACCGACCGACGAGTGACAGACGCGGACACCACGCCAGGTATGCGGCTATCCTTGTCTTCACTGTCGCTGTTTGCGCTCTGCTCTCTCCTTTTCTCCTCCAGTTCCAGGAATCTCTCCTCATTTAGGAGTTTTTCCCTAAAAGGTCCACTTTCATTCAGAAGCCTTTCCCTTCTTTCCTGTGCCTCTTTTACCTCCTTCTTGAGCACCTTAATTTTTTCAGAAATAGGAGCCCTTTTCTTACTATTCGTGACATTAGCCTTTGCCCTAAGCATTTTCAGCTCCTGGCTCAGGCTCTTGAGGTGCCGCCCCAGCTCCTTGAATTCATGGAGGTGGTACGCCACGCGGGAGCTGTAGGTTTGGGTAGCCTCTTTCTCCCTCCGGGACCCCCAACCTACCTGGGACGACACCTCCTGATCCTCTGCTTGTGACTTCAGGTCTTCAGGGGGGACTCGGCTGCCACTACCGCGTCCTGATGTGGTTGCCCCCTCGCTGCCATCACTCCTGGCCGGTCTCTGTAGCTCCTTACTCCCCTCCGACCCAAGCCGGGGAGCAGGAGTGTTCCTCTGGGAAGCCATGGCCTCAGGACCCCACCAGCTCCCTAGGGAGAGGCAGGGCCTGGGCTGGGGAGAGATGTTGAGGAACTCCCCGCAAGTCTGGAACTCCTCCTGGGGAGCAGGTGTTAAGAAACTCCCCAGAGAGGCCTGTGCTTGGAAGTTGTGGAGAGCTCTGAATCACACAACCTCTTACAGCAGCTGCAGACACCAGACACATCCAAGCCTGAATCTCTGCTATGGGACCTCTCTCCTCTGTCTGGGTGCCGGGGCCTAAATATCTGACAATGGCCTGTTCCAGTGTTGGGTGACGTGAAGCCTGATTCTCTGCTATGACATGAAGCCTGATTCTCTGCTATGACTTGAAGCCTGATTCTCTGCTATGACATGAAGCCTGATTCTCTGCTATGGGACCTCTCTCCTCTGTCTGGGTGCCGGGGCCTAAATATCTGACAATGGCCTGTTCCAGTGGTGGGTGACGTGAAGCCTGATTCTCTGCTATGGGACCTCTCTCCTCTGTCTGGGTGCCAGGGCCTAAATATCTGACAATGGCCTGTTCCAGTGGTGGGTGACGTGAAACCTGATTCTCTGCTATGACATGAAGCCTGATTCTCTGCTATGACTTGAAGCCTGATTCTCTGCTATGACATGAAGCCTGATTCTCTGCTATGGGAACTCTTTTTTATTATAAAATTACAAAACGCTACATAAATAATTACAAGTACAGACATACAAAACTTAAACATAGACAGCATTCCAGCTGCCCCAGCCACATTCACACACACATTCATACCTACACATAAAACTACAAACCTACAATCTACAATAAATAACCTACAATAAATAACCTAAAATAAATAAAACTTACCCAGCCGGTTCGGCCGAAATAACCTAACCCAAAGAAATTGAAATAAAACACAGAATAAAATCAAACTCAAACGAAAATATGGCTACTTCGCCGTAACTCAACTCCAGGCAACTTGCCCCTAAGCAAAAAAAAAAAATATATATATTTTTTTTAAATTTAATTTTTTTTTTTTTTTTTTTTTTTTTTTTTTTTTTTTTTTTTTTTATATATAAACAACACTACAAACTACAAACTTACCCTAACCTAACCTGTCCCTAGCCATTCCCTATCCTAAACTAAAACTAAAACCCCCAGGACTGACCTCCGCCTCATGTCCTCTGCATGTCCGCATAGTCCGAGGCCAGCCCTACCTCCACCACCCACATCCAGCCCTCGCCCCATGTCCTCCCATGTCCGCGTAGTCCAGGACTGGATGTAGGCCTCCCCACACTTTGTAAGTGTCCCCCCCCTCACCCTAACCCACCCAACCTAACTAACTAACCCCCGCTTACCCTATCCTTCAACATAATATACACAATATATACAATATACCATACAATAAACATTACTATAACCACACATAACCACTCCCGAAGGACCAAGTTCAGCCTTTGCAAGCCTTTCAAAAACCATACACTTTATCCAAAACAAAAATCTAGGGTGAGAGTATCAGCCCACCACCAGGAAGAGTACTACTAGGCTATGGTACGCTAAAAGCAAAACCTCTCCAGAGGAGAGAGGCCCTGCTGGTACCCAGTCTTTCGTACTCGAGAGAACGTACCTTCACCAGGTCTCCCAGAATGTTCCTACACACCTCATCCACTGGGAGGACTTTCTGCCTTGTTGAAACTAAACACCGTGCGTTCCACGTGTAGTACCTAACCACTATGCTAACTAAAAAACATGTGCACAGGTCCCTTCTGCCCAGGTCTCTGAGCACTCCATAGGCCCACTCCGCATAGGAGAGGCTGGCTAGCCTAGGCCAGCCAATGGAAGCTCCCACCCGTTTGTACACCTCTGTATTAAAGGGACACTGGAGCAGGAAGTGCTCCATACTTTCCAGTATGGAGCCGCACTCCTCCCGGGGACAACCCCTTTCATCAGAGTTCCTGTACTTCAGATTGTCCCTTACATACAGCCTCCCGTGAAAGCAGCGCCAAGCCAAGTCCCAAAACTTCAAGGGGATCCTTGCAGAATTTAGCAACTGTAACCCCTTGTCTAGATCCCGGCTTGGGCAATCCTTGAGGGCCAGGGGCTTCTGGAAGTGGGACAACAAGACCCTCTCGTCAAGGGACCTCCTTGACAGAGTCCTGATTTCCCCTACCTCCAAACCCCACCGGCGGATTACCTTCAGAATCGGGGTGACGTAAGCCGGAAGATATCCGTGAGGCGTACGCAAGTCCTTCACTTGCCCTCCTGTCTCCCATTCCTGGAAGAAAGGCCGAAACCACCCCCGGCAGGAGACTACCCACGGAGAAGCCCTCTCCATCCAGAGGTTCGCCAGATTTACTTTAACAAATGTGTTTACAAGAAACACCACGGGGTTGACCATAGATAACCCCCCTAATCTCCTCGTGCGGTAAGTCACCTCCCTCTTGATCAGGTTCAGTCTATTCCCCCATAAGAGCTGGAAAAACAGACTGTAAACCCGAGTCCAGAGAGGCTCTGGCAAGATACACACACTGCCCAAATAGATAAGCAGAGGGAGCAGGAAAGCCTTGATCAGGTGCACCCTTTCCCTGAGGGTCAAAGACCAGCCCTTCCACTGGTCGACCTTCTGAGCGGCGATCTTAAGCCTGTCGTCCCAATTTTGAGTGGGATAATCCCCATGACCGAAATGGATGCCTAGGACTTTGGCTGACGACTGGGGCCCTGGGAGGGTGTCCGGGAGATCAAAAGCTGGATCACCCCCTCCCAGCCAGAGAATCTCACACTTATCCCGGTTGATCATGGACCCGGATGCTTCCGAGTAGCGATCCACCTCAGACATCACATATTCCGCCTCCCCTTTCGAGGACACGAAAATGGTGACATCGTCGGCGTACGCTACTGACCTCAGAGTGGCTTCCGGCGCCGCCGGATCCATCCCGACTCCCGCCAACGGTCCACGATTGACCCTCTTAAGAAAGGGATCAATCGCGAACACGTATAAAAGCGGGCTCAAAGGACAACCCTGGCGAACGCCGGACCCAACCTCAAAAGGGCAGCCAGACCAACCGTTCACAAGCGGGAAACTCTCCGCCCCCGCATACAAGATCTTTAACCAATCGACAAACCCCCCCGGCAGGCCATACTTCAGAAGGACCGACCAGAGGTACTCATGGTTCACCCGATCAAATGCCTTTGCTTGATCTAAGGACAGCATGTACCCCCTCCAGTGGCCTGCTCTACTCTGTTCCACTGCCTCTCGGACACCGAGCACAGCACTAAAAGTGCTGCGGCCTGGAACCGAGCAATGCTGAGCCACCGAAAGGAGTTGAGGCGCAAATTTCACCAGCCTGTTAAACAGTATCTTGGCCAGAATCTTTCTGTCCGTATTGAGAAGTGCTATGGGACGCCAGTTCTCAATACGGCTCGGATCTTTACCTTTTGATAGGAGGATCAGGGCTGACCTCCTCATTGACTGAGGCAGAGTGCCCGAGGATAGACACTCATTGAATACCTCAGTCAAGAGGGGACATAAAGAGTCCTTAAAGGTCTTATAAAACTCGGATGTTAAGCCATCCGGGCCTGGCGACTTCTTCAGAGCTAACCCTTCCACCGCCAGGATAACTTCCTCCTTCCTGATCTCTTCTACCAAACCGTCAAAAGAGAGGTGAGCTTCTGACTCAGGGGTGATTTCAGCCAGGAAATCCGACATCTTGTCCCGATCCAGATCCCTCTTTCCCAAGAGGCACGAGTAAAAGGATCTGACGACTTCCAGGATCCCTGATCTGGACCTGTTCAGGGAACCCGTACTGTCAACCAGTCCTGTCACTAACTTACTCTTCACTGACATCTTACAATTTCTGTAGGGGTCGGGCGAGCGGTACTTCCCGAAGTCCCTCTCAAAAACTAAAGATGTGTGCCTATCATACTGGCACCTCTTGAGCAAAGATTTCACCCTGGAGATATCCTCGCGGCTACCTCCAGTCGAGACCAGATCTTCGAGTTTCCTCCTCAGACCCTGATACAGGCGGTACCTGTCCAGGGACCTGAGGCTCGAGAGCTGGCGGAAGAACTTTGCGGCCCGGTCTTTGAATACCTCCCACCACTCTGACTTAGTGTCACAGAGATCCAGCAAAGCTACCTGACTCTGAAGAAAGTCCTCAAAGGATTGTCTTACCTCTGCTTCCTCCAGGACTCCCGCATTCAGCTTCCAGTAACCTCTTCCCATTTGGGGGGATTCTGAAATATTCAGAGAGAACATAATCAGACAGTGGTCAGAGAATTCTACCTCCACAACCCTTAAGGGCGAGAAAGTAGCCTCCTCCTTCAAAAAAAACCTGTCTATTCTAGACCTAATCCTATCTCCTCTATAGAAAGTGAAACCCCCGTGGTCTGGGGTGTGCCTAATGTGGACATCCACCAGACAAGCCTCACTAGCTATGCTATTTAAAGCTATACTATCATAAGCCAGCGGGTTTCTGGTGCCTCCCCTATCTTGGGACCTTATGATGGTGTTAAAGTCCCCACCAAAGACCACTTGCCGGCTTGTAAAAAGGAAAGGCTTGATCCTCATAAAGAGACATTTCCTGTCCCACCTGGACTGGGGCCCATAGATATTGATCAGGCGCAGTTCCTGTCCCCTCATGAGGATATCCAAGATCAAACACCTCCCCATTTCCAGCTCAACCACCCGTCGGCATTCTACCGGTACGGTGAAAAGAACCGCCACTCCGCTATACGACTCAGCCGCAAGAGACCAGAAGGAGGGCCCAGATCTCCACTCCCTCTTCGCCTTGTGGACTTCTGCCAAGTTTGACAGTCTGGTCTCCTGCAAAAATAAAACATCAGCTTCAACTCGGCTGAAAAAATCAAAGGCTGTGTAGCGAGCCGCATCAGATTTAACGCTGGCGACATTAATGGTCGCCAGTGTCAGCTGAGTGGGTACCGCCATACTTGGTGTTTAAGCTGAATGTCCTCCTTCCTTCCCGACCCTCTTACCCCTCCCGGGGCTATCCTCTAAGGCGGCGCGTCCTCTTTTGAGAGAGACGGTGGTGTCCATTCCATCTGTCACCACCGCTCCCTCTTGCGTACCGCCCCTGTCTTTCTCAGTTCCAGGAATCAGATTTGCCTCCTCTTCTGGGGACCTTACATCCACACCAGAGAGGGGCACGGGGCCTCCTGGAAGCCCTCCCACCTTCGCCCCCGGTACCCCACTTCTTACCTCCTCCCCAGATGAAGAGGAGGCGGAGATCTCATCCAAAGTGAGATACCGGTTGGAGAGCTCAAGAGGGGAGCCAGTTTCGCCTTCCCTGGCTACTTTGGTCGGGCTCTTTTTTTTTGAGAACCGTTTCCGTCTATTGATATTAGACCTAGTCTCACTACCCTCTGCACTTTCGTAGTGTGAAGACTGGGTCTCATCGGCCCGGTCTAGTCTCATGATCTCCGCACTTAGCTCCCTGTCCTCTAGGGTCTCCGAACTACGGGAGCCCGCCACTTGGGGAGGGGCAGACATCACCCCATTTTGGTGGGGCTCCTTCTGTTCCCTCTCCGCCTGGCGCCTCTCCCTCCGCCTCTGCCGGGACGGACCGCTCTTGGTCTTCACCAACCCCTTAACTCGACTGTCTCCGCCAGCACCCGCCTCAGCCGAAGAGACCTCCCGGCCCACTCCTGCGTGAGCTCGGGCCGCATTGACCTCTGAGAGGGGACAGCGACTAAATGGGTGTCCGAGCACACCACACAAGTTGCACCTAATCTCCACACAAGATGCGGCAAGGTGACCTGTCCCTCCACACAACACGCACTTCTGCACTTGGCAGCTGACGCTGAAGTGTGAAGGGCTGCCACACTTGTGACAGAGCTTAGGCTGCCCCCTGTAGAAAACGAGGATCCTATCCCGGCCGATGAAGGCAGAGGATGGAATGTGGGAAACCGTGCTTCCTAGACATTTCAACTTCACATTGAAAGTCCAGGCTCCCGACCAAATGCCAAATTCGTCCAGGTTTTTGGATGGTACACCCTGGACGTCCCCATACCTACTTAGCCACGTCAGAATATCAATGCAAGAAAGTGATTCGTTACGGGTTAAAACGGTCACCTTCTTGACGTTGTTCTGCCGGGTTATCGCCTGAGCGAAAAAACCCTTCCAATCCGGTAAGTTCTTCACCAGCTCATATCCAGACCAGAAAAGCTCTAGGCCCTCCGGCCGGGCAAAGCTGATGTCGAACTCCCTGGAACCATAGGGATGTATCAGGGCGAAGATGTCAGCCACCCTGAAACCCATCTCAAGCAGGAGCTCCACCACCCTCTTTCTCGTAGGGCAGGCATCATTGCTTCTCCACTTGAGACAGACTACATTCCGTCTGGTCCCAGGGCCGGTTGTGGGCAGGGACCAGGTGGTCTCGCCCCCCCTTTCCTCTCGGAAAGCTCGCAGGCCATGCCTGTTTATCCATAAGGATAGGTCCACCTTCTCACCCTCTACTGTCATTGAGCTCTCCCCCTTTTTGAGGGCCTCCAGGAGCCGCCGCTGTAAGTCACCAACCGCGACTCCTGGGAATGAGGAAGCCAACGAGGATAGCCCCTCCCCCCCCACGGCCGCAGCCACACTGGCATAACTTCTGCCAGGTGTTACGGCCGCAGGAGGGGCAACCGAACCGGCCCCCCCCCACTACACTAGTACCAGATGCCACGCCGGACCCCTCCGGAGGGCGGACACCAGGAGCCGCAGCCGCCGCTTTCTCAGCGACGGTCCGATGTCTCCCAGCATCCACCCCACCTTTGGGACCCGATGCGGCACCCCCACCAACACCCCTACCAGCACCCTGCTTACACACACCCTGTCTCCCTGCTGGGACAGCTGGTGCAACTGGTGTCGCCATATCACTTCTAGAATCATTAACTTTATTAGCCCTATTATTATTTACACTGCCACTGCCACTGGCCAAGCCACTCCCCTCCCCTGCTGCCCTTAGGATCTGGGCATGAGCAACCGCACTCCTCCCCTCCCCAGCACTTAATTCAGCGCTGGAGGAGGAGGCAGAGACAGGGGGGGCATGCCCAGTGGCAATGTACATGGCCATATACTCTGGCGCAATGTACCCCTCTTTCACTTTCCTTACAGAGGACCGGAGCGCTGCAGGCTGATCCTTTCCAGCAGCTCCGGCCCCTGGTTCCTCAATGCGCAGGCGCTTGTTTACTGCGCCTGCGCAATTACTCACAGCTCCGGGCGCGCATCCGGAAGCCCGGCCGGGCACCCCCCCAGCCACGCCCACATGCGTGCCGATAGGAGGACGCCCAGACACACCCCCGGACACACCCCCGGCCACGCCTCCAGCCGCGCTCTCCGCTGCATCCCCTGATCCCCGCCGCACTTTTGCAGGTGCAGGCGGAGACTCAGGGCTATTACCACTTTGAGTGGGAGGGACGGCGATCCCGTCACACCGCCCCAGCACCACCCCACATACCGGAACGGCAGGCAGAGCAGTAGCCAGAGCGGTGGGCGGGGCCACCTCTTTCACAGGAGCTGACTCCGGCGCCGGACCACCCCCCCCTCCCACTGGGGAGTGGCCATCAGTACCGGAGGCTCCCACTTGAGCTAAGATTTTGCCGCTTCCTCCATCACCCATGTCAGCAATCGGCGCCATCTTGGAATGGATGTTACTTGCTACAGGCAGTGAATTGGGGACACTAACCTGCGGAGCACCTGGCACAGACTTTTCAGCCTGCACCAAGCGCTCCGCAGGAACATAGATGAAATGTGTCTCCACTGCCTGCTGTTTTTCCTTCTTTTTGTTTTTCTTCTTTTTTTTTTTTTCCTTGCCGGTTTCTTCCAACAGCTCATCGCCGAAAACAAAGTTCTGCAACTGGACAGGGGATTCCAGCCGACGAATCTCCTCCATCAGCCCTCCTCCTCCGCCCTCCTCTTCACTGAAGGCCTCTGCGGCCGACGATAATTCTCCCTCGGACGAGGGCAACCCTGCTTGTTGCGCCGGGATACTGCAATCACCTGGCACAGACCACTGCGAGTCAGGAGGGGCTGGCGCGGGCTCCGGCCGGACCGACCGACGAGTGACAGACGCGGACACCACGCCAGGTATGCGGCTATCCTTGTCTTCACTGTCGCTGTTTGCGCTCTGCTCTCTCCTTTTCTCCTCCATCTCCAGGAATCTCTCCTCATTTAGGAGTTTTTCCCTAAAAGGTCCACTTTCATTCAGAAGCCTTTCCCTTCTTTCCTGTGCCTCTTTTACCTCCTTCTTGAGCACCTTAATTTTTTCAGAAATAGGAGCCCTTTTCTTACTATTCGTGACATTAGCCTTTGCCCTAAGCATTTTCAGCTCCTGGCTCAGGCTCTTGAGGTGCCGCCCCAGCTCCTTGAATTCATGGAGGTGGTACGCCACGCGGGAGCTGTAGGTTTGGGTAGCCTCTTTCTCCCTCCGGGACCCCCAACCTACCTGGGACGACACCTCCTGATCCTCTGCTTGTGACTTCAGGTCTTCAGGGGGGACTCGGCTGCCACTACCGCGTCCTGATGTGGTTGCCCCCTCGCTGCCATCACTCCTGGCCGGTCTCTGTAGCTCCTTACTCCCCTCCGACCCAAGCCGGGGAGCAGGAGTGTTCCTCTGGGAAGCCATGGCCTCAGGACCCCACCAGCTCCCTAGGGAGAGGCAGGGCCTGGGCTGGGGAGAGATGTTGAGGAACTCCCCGCAAGTCTGGAACTCCTCCTGGGGAGCAGGTGTTAAGAAACTCCCCAGAGAGGCCTGTGCTTGGAAGTTGTGGAGAGCTCTGAATCACACAACCTCTTACAGCAGCTGCAGACACCAGACACACCCAAGCCTGAATCTCTGCTATGGGACCGCTCTCCTCTGTCTGGGTGCCGGGGCCTAAATATCTGACAGTGGCCTGTTCCAGTGGTGGGTGACATGAAGCCTGATTCTCTGCTATGGGAACTCTTTTTTATTATAAAATTACAAAACGCTACATAAATAATTACAAGTACAGACATACAAAACTTAAACATAGACAGCATTCCAGCTGCCCCAGCCACATTCACACACACATTCATACCTACACATAAAACTACAAACCTACAATCTACAATAAATAACCTACAATAAATAACCTAAAATAAATAAAACTTACCCAGCCGGTTCGGCCGAAATAACCTAACCCAAAGAAATTGAAATAAAACACAGAATAAAATCAAACTCAAACGAAAATATGGCTACTTCGCCGTAACTCAACTCCAGGCAACTTGCCCCTAAGCAAAAAAAAATATATATTTTTTTAATTTTAATTTTTTTTTTATTTTTATTTTTTTATATATATATATAAACAACACTACAAACTACAAACTTACCCTAACCTAACCTGTCCCTAGCCATTCCCTATCCTAAACTAAAACTAAAACCCCCAGGACTGACCTCCGCCTCATGTCCTCTGCATGTCCGCATAGTCCGAGGCCAGCCCTACCTCCACCACCCACATCCAGCCCTCGCCCCATGTCCTCCCATGTCCGCGTAGTCCAGGACTGGATGTAGGCCTCCCCACACTTTGTAAGTGTCCCCCCCCTCACCCTAACCCACCCAACCTAACTAACTAACCCCCGCTTACCCTATCCTTCAACATAATATACACAATATATACAATATACCATACAATAAACATTACTATAACCACACATAACCACTCCCGAAGGACCAAGTTCAGCCTTTGCAAGCCTTTTAAAAACCATACACTTTATCCAAAACAAAAATCTAGGGTGAGAGTATCAGCCCACCACCAGGAAGAGTACTACTAGGCTATGGTACACTAAAAGCAAAACCTCTCCAGAGGAGAGAGGCCCTGCTGGTACCCAGTCTTTCGTACTCGAGAGAACGTACCTTCACCAGGTCTCCCAGAATGTTCCTACACACCTCATCCACTGGGAGGACTTTCTGCCTTGTTGAAACTAAACACCGTGCGTTCCACGTGTAGTACCTAACCACTATGCTAACTAAAAAACATGTGCACAGGTCCCTTCTGCCCAGGTCTCTGAGCACTCCATAGGCCCACTCCGCATAGGAGAGGCTGGCTAGCCTAGGCCAGCCAATGGAAGCTCCCACCCGTTTGTACACCTCTGTATTAAAGGGACACTGGAGCAGGAAGTGCTCCATACTTTCCAGTATGGAGCCGCACTCCTCCCGGGGACAACCCCTTTCATCAGAGTTCCTGTACTTCAGATTGTCCCTTACATACAGCCTCCCGTGAAAGCAGCGCCAAGCCAAGTCCCAAAACTTCAAGGGGATCCTTGCAGAATTTAGCAACTGTAACCCCTTGTCTAGATCCCGGCTTGGGCAATCCTTGAGGGCCAGGGGCTTCTGGAAGTGGGACAACAAGACCCTCTCGTCAAGGGACCTCCTTGACAGAGTCCTGATTTCCCCTACCTCCAAACCCCACCGGCGGATTACCTTCAGAATCGGGGTGACGTAAGCCGGAAGATATCCGTGAGGCGTACGCAAGTCCTTCACTTGCCCTCCTGTCTCCCATTCCTGGAAGAAAGGCCGAAACCACCCCCGGCAGGAGACTACCCACGGAGAAGCCCTCTCCATCCAGAGGTTCGCCAGATTTACTTTAACAAATGTGTTTACAAGAAACACCACGGGGTTGACCATAGATAACCCCCCTAATCTCCTCGTGCGGTAAGTCACCTCCCTCTTGATCAGGTTCAGTCTATTCCCCCATAAGAGCTGGAAGAACAGACTGTAAACCCGAGTCCAGAGAGGCTCTGGCAAGATACACACACTGCCCAAATAGATAAGCAGAGGGAGCAGGAAAGCCTTGATCAGGTGCACCCTTTCCCTGAGGGTCAAAGACCAGCCCTTCCACTGGTCGACCTTCTGAGCGGCGATCTTAAGCCTGTCGTCCCAATTTTGAGTGGGATAATCCCCATGACCGAAATGGATGCCTAGGACTTTGGCTGACGACTGGGGCCCTGGGAGGGTGTCCGGGAGATCAAAAGCTGGATCACCCCCTCCCAGCCAGAGACTCTCACACTTATCCCGGTTGATCATGGACCCGGATGCTTCCGAGTAGCGATCCACCTCAGACATCACATATTCCGCCTCCCCTTTCGAGGACACGAAAATGGTGACATCGTCGGCGTACGCTACTGACCTCAGAGTGGCTTCCGGCGCCGCCGGATCCATCCCGACTCCCGCCAACGGTCCACGATTGACCCTCTTAAGAAAGGGATTAATCGCGAACACGTATAAAAGCGGGCTCAAAGGACAACCCTGGCGAACGCCGGACCCAACCTCAAAAGGGCAGCCAGACCAACCGTTCACAAGCGGGAAACTCTCCGCCCCCGCATACAAGATCTTTAACCAATCGACAAACCCCCCCGGCAGGCCATACTTCAGAAGGACCGACCAGAGGTACTCATGGTTCACCCGATCAAATGCCTTTGCTTGATCTAAGGACAGCATGTACCCCCTCCAGTGGCCTGCTCTACTCTGTTCCACTGCCTCTCGGACACCGAGCACAGCACTAAAAGTGCTGCGGCCTGGAACCGAGCAATGCTGAGCCACCGAAAGGAGTTGAGGCGCAAATTTCACCAGCCTGTTAAACAGTATCTTGGCCAGAATCTTTCTGTCCGTATTGAGAAGTGCTATGGGACGCCAGTTCTCAATACGGCTCGGATCTTTACCTTTTGATAGGAGGATCAGGGCTGACCTCCTCATTGACTGAGGCAGAGTGCCCGAGGATAGACACTCATTGAATACCTCAGTCAAGAGGGGACATAAAGAGTCCTTAAAGGTCTTATAAAACTCGGATGTTAAGCCATCCGGGCCTGGCGACTTCTTCAGAGCTAACCCTTCCACCGCCAGGATAACTTCCTCCTTCCTGATCTCTTCTACCAAACCGTCAAAAGAGAGGTGAGCTTCTGACTCAGGGGTGATTTCAGCCAGGAAATCCGACATCTTGTCCCGATCCAGATCCCTCTTTCCCAAGAGGCACGAGTAAAAGGATCTGACGACTTCCAGGATCCCTGATCTGGACCTGTTCAGGGAACCCGTACTGTCAACCAGTCCTGTCACTAACTTACTCTTCACTGACATCTTACAGTTTCTGTAGGGGTCGGGCGAGCGGTACCTCCCGAAGTCCCTCTCAAAAACTAAAGATGTGTGCCTATCATACTGGCACCTCTTGAGCAAAGATTTCACCCTGGAGATATCCTCGCGGCTACCTCCAGTCGAGACCAGATCTTCGAGTTTCCTCCTCAGACCCTGATACAGGCGGTACCTGTCCAGGGACCTGAGGCTCGAGAGCTGGCGGAAGAATTTTGCGGCCCGGTCTTTGAATATCTCCCACCACTCTGACTTAGTGTCACAGAGATCCAGCAAAGCTACCTGACTCTGAAGAAAGTCCTCAAAGGATTGTCTTACCTCTGCTTCCTCCAGGACTCCCGCATTCAGCTTCCAGTAACCTCTTCCCATTTGGGGGGATTCTGAAATATTCAGAGAGAACATAATCAGACAGTGGTCGGAGAATTCTACCTCCACAACCCTCAAGGGCGAGAAAGTAGCCTCCTCCTTCAAAAAAAACCTGTCTATTCTAGACCTAATCCTATCTCCTCTATAGAAAGTGAAACCCCCGTGGTCTGGGGTGTGCCTAATGTGGACATCCACCAGACAAGCCTCACTAGCTATGCTATTTAAAGCTATACTATCATAAGCCAGCGGGTTTCTGGTGCCTCCCCTATCTTGGGACCTTATGATGGTGTTAAAGTCCCCACCAAAGACCACTTGCCGGCTTGTAAAAAGGAAAGGCTTGATCCTCATAAAGAGACATTTCCTGTCCCACCTGGACTGGGGCCCATAGATATTGATCAGGCGCAGTTCCTGTCCCTTCATGAGGATATCCAAGATCAAACACCTCCCCATTTCCAGCTCAACCACCCGTCGGCATTCTACCGGTACGGTGAAAAGAACCGCCACTCCGCTATACGACTCAGCCGCAAGAGACCAGAAGGAGGGCCCAGATCTCCACTCCCTCTTCGCCTTGTGGACTTCTGCCAAGTTTGACAGTCTGGTCTCCTGCAAAAATAAAACATCAGCTTCAACTCGGCTGAAAAAATCAAAGGCTGTGTAGCGAGCCGCATCAGATTTAACGCTGGCGACATTAATGGTCGCCAGTGTCAGCTGAGTGGGTACCGCCATACTTGGTGTTTAAGCTGAATGTCCTCCTTCCTTCCCGACCCTCTTACCCCTCCCGGGGCTATCCTCTAAGGCGGCGCGTCCTCTTTTGAGAGAGACGGTGGTGTCCATTCCATCTGTCACCACCGCTGCCTCTTGCGTACCGCCCCTGTCTTTCTCAGTTCCAGGAATCAGATTTGCCTCCTCTTCTGGGGACCTTACATCCACACCAGAGAGGGGCACGGGGCCTCCTGGAAGCCCTCCCACCTTCGCCCCCGGTACCCCACTTCTTACCTCCTCCCCGCATGAAGAGGAGGCAGAGGTCTCATCCAAAGTGAGATACCGGTTGGAGAGCTCAAGAGGGGAGCCAGTTACGCCTTCCCTGGCTACTTTGGTCGGGCTCTTTTTTTTTGAGAACCGTTTCCGTCTATTGATATTAGACCCAGTCTCACTACCCTCTGCACTTTCGTAGTTTGAAGACTGGGTCTCATCGGCCCGGTCTAGTCTCCTGATCTCCACACTTAGCTCCCTGTCCCCTAGGGTCTCCGAACTACGGGAGCCCGCCACTTGGGGAGGGGCAGACATCACCCCATTTTGGTGGGGTTCCTTCTGTTCCCTCTCCGCCTGGCGCCTCTCCCTCCGCCTCTGCCGGGACGGACCGCTCTTGGTCTTCACTGACCCCTTAACTCGACTGTCTCCGCCAGCACCCGCCTCAGCCGAAGAGACCTCCCGGCCCACTCCTGCGTGAGCTCGGGCCGCATTGACCTCTGAGAGGGGACAGCGACTAAATGGGTGTCCGAGCACACCACACAAGTTGCACCTAATTTCCACACAAGATGCGGCAAGGTGACCTGTCCCTCCACACAACGCGCACTTCTGCACTTGGCAGCTGGCGCTGAAGTGTGAAGGGCTGCCACACTTGTGACAGAGCTTAGGCTGCCCCCTGTAGAAAACGAGAATCCTATCCCGGCCGATGAAGGCAGAGGATGGAATGTGGGAAACCGTGCTTCCTAGACATTTCAACTTCACATTGAAAGTCCAGGCTCCCGACCAAATGCCAAATTCGTCCAGGTTTTTCGATGGTACACCCTGGACGTCCCCATACCTACTTAGCCACGTCAGAATATCAACGCAAGAAAGCGATTCATTACGGGTCAAAACGGTCACTTTCTTGACGTTGTTCTGCCGGGTTATCGCCTGAGCGAAAAAACCCTTCCAATCCGGTAAGTTCTTTACCAGCTCATACCCGGACCAGAAAAGCTCTAGGCCCTCCGGCCGGGCAAAGCTGATGTCAAACTCCCTGGAACCATAGGGATGTATCAGGGCGAAGATGTCAGCCACCCTGAAACCCATCTCAAGCAGGAGCTCCACCACCCTCTTTCTCGTAGGGCAGGCATCATTGCTTCTCCACTTGAGACAGACTACATTCCGTCTGGTCCCAGGGCCGGTTGTGGGCAGGGACCAGGTGGTCTCGCCCCCCCTTTCCTCTCGGAAAGCTCGCAGGCCGTGCCTGTCTATCCATAAGGATAGGTCCACCTTCTCACCCTCTACTGTCATTGAACTCTCCCCCTTTTTCAGGGCCTCCAGGAGCCGCCGCTGCAAGTCACCAACCGCGACTCCTGGGAATGAGGAAGCCAACGAGGATAGCCCCTCCCCCCCCACGGCCGCAGCCACACTGGCATAACTTCTGCCAGGTGTTACGGCCGCAGGAGGGGCAACCGAACCGGCCCCCCCCACTACACTAGCACCAGACACCACACCGGACCCCTCCGGAGGGCGGACACCAGGAGCCGCAGCCATCGCTTTCTCAGCGACGGTCCGCTGACTCCCAGCATCCATCCCACCTTTGGGACCAGATGCAACACCTCCACCAACACCCCTACCACTACCCTGCTCACATGCACCCTTTCTCTCTGCTGGGACAGCTGGTGCAGCAGGTGCAGCAGGTGTCATTTTACCTTTTTTTTTTTTATTATTATTTGCCTTATCTTTTTTCTCTACTATGCTCCTTGCCACCCTCATTGCCACTGGTCAAGCCCCCCCCTGCTGCCCTTGAGACCTGGGCAGTGATCATCACACTCCTCCCCTCCCCAGCACTTAATTCAGCGCTGGAGGAGGAGGCGGAGACAGAGGGGGCGTGTCCAGTGGCAATGTACATGGCCACCTGTTCTGGTGCAACACAACCTTTCTTAGTGGACCGGAGCACCGTAGTCATATCCTCCCCGGCAGCTCCGGCCCCCGACTCTTCAATACGCAGGCGTTTACTGCCTGCACCTGCACTTTCTTCAGCTACGGGAGTGCGTCCAGAAGCACCTCCAGACACACCCCCGGCCACGCCTCCTGCTTCATTCACCGCCGCCGCCTCCCTTGATCCCCGCCGCACGTTGGCAGCTGCAGGCGGGGACCCAGAACTATCACCGCCCCGGGTAGGAGGGACGGTGACCTCATCATCACACCGCCCCAGTACCACCCCACATACCTGAACGGCAGGCAGGGCGGCAGCCAGAGCGGTGGGCGGAGCGGCTGGCAGAGTGGTGGGCGGGGCCTCCCGATGTTTTTGCCCGCCCCCCCCCACTTTCAATGGGTGACTGTCGGTTCCCTCTATCTGCCAGCACCTTCTCCCTGCCCCCGCATGCAGGGACGGCGTCCGGGGCCATTTTGGGCTGCACAATCTCCCCGCTCCTCTGCTCAGGCACCACCTCAGATGCAGAGCCAGGGAGTTTAGCGGGATACACGCCTGGTGAGGACTTTTCAGCCCCCACCAAGCGTGTATAGACATAACGTGTCTGGATGTTTTCTTCACTCTTTTTCTTGTTCTTCTTGTTCTTTTTCTTCTTGCCGCAGCTCTCGTCCTCGTCCAGCAGGTCTTCTCCGAATGCAAAACCCCGAAAGTCCACCGCGGGCGACTCCAACATCCGGATCTCTCTTAGCAGACCACCATCCTCATCGCTGCCCTCCATAGCTGATGCCTCATCCGAAGATGGCAATGCTGGTAAGCGCAATTGTTCTTGCTCTGGCGGAATGCCACTGTATGCCTCCGTTACTGGGGTTACCGGGAGGGCCGGTTCAGACTGCGAGGTTTGGGGACCTGCCTGGGATGCCAGAGATTTGGAGTTTTCCAACTCCTCCACCTCGCTCTCCACACCCCCGCACGGCTCCCCTCTCCTCGCAGCCTCCATCTCCCTAAATCGATCCCCGTTTAATAACTTTTCTCTGAAGGGCCCACTGCCCTCCAGCAACTGGTCCTGCCGCTTCAGGGAGGCCTCCAGGTCCTCTTTCAGGACCCTAATTTTTTCTCTGAGTGGGGGCCTCTTCGAATTAGAGGAGATAGTGGACCTGGCCCTCGTCTCCTTCAGATCCTTCCTTACGGCTTTGAGGTGCCGTCCCAGCTCATCGTATTCTCGCAGGTGGGCAGCTATACGAGAGCTGTAGGTGAGGGTACTCTCTCCCTCCCACCGAGACCCCCAACCTACCTGGGACGACACCTCTCGGCTTCCTGCTGGTAGCCTTTTTCCTTTTGATGTCTTCGGGTCCTCAGGGGGGACTTGGCTACCACCGCGTCCAGATGTTTTCACCCCCTCGCCGCCATCGCTCAGAGTCGGTCGCCGCCCGTCCATGCTCCCCTCCGACCCAAGCCGGGGAGCAGGGGCACCCTTCCGGGAGCTCATGGCCACAGGACCCCACCAGCTCCCTAGGGAGAGGCAGGGCCTGGGCTGGGGGAAAAGGTGTCACACTCCCCCGCAAGCCTGGAACTCCTCCTGGGGAGCAGATGGTAGGAAACTCCCCGGAGAGGCCTGTGCTGTGGAGGTTCAGGAGCTGCAGCAGACACACCCTTTCACCTCAGCTGCAGACACCAGACACACCCAAGCCTGAATCTCTGCTATGGGACCTCTCTCCTCTGTCTGGGTGCCGGGGCCTAAAAATATCTGACAATGGCCTGTTCCAGTGGTGGGTGACATGAAGCCTGATTCTCTGCTATGGGACCTCTCTCCTCTGTCTGGGTGCCGGGGCCTAAATATCTGACAGTGGCCTGTTCCAATGGTGGGTGACATGAAGCCTGATTCTCTGCTATGGGACCTTTCTCCTCTGTCTGGGTGCCGGGGCCTAAATATCTGAGGCCTTATATTGCCGTCCTCAGGACAAAGATACAGTTGAACACCAAGAGGCTGTAGCAACCAGCAATAAATTATTGCTGCATGTTAGGTTGACTCATGCACCCCCCTTAACCTGCGGTGCGTACCCCTTGGGGTATGTATACCACAGGTTGACTAGCACTGCTCTATGGGACTATCAAGATAGTCAATGCTAGTAGATAGTCAGTGCTTGGCTATTTCCAGAACTTCTATAGAGATGAATGGCGTGGCAGTGTGCATGCCCAATCTGCCGCTTCATTCATTTCAAGGGTCCCCAAGAGGTATGAGGTCTCTGTCCTCGTGATCGGTGGGGGTTCAAGTGGTAGGATCCCCACCGATCTTATAGTTATCTTCTGTCCTGCTGCTTTTCTGCACAAAAAGTGGCAGAAAACTTCCATAAATCAGGTGCAGACAGTGCAACTTTCCGGGAACTCTCTGCAATAATAATGTAGATGTTCAGCATGCATGCTATTATTTTCAGTGGAATAATGCCAGAAAAGTGCCCTCATTTCATCGATTGATATGCCCTAGTATATTATTAGGCTTGGAGTTTAAGAGGCGTAGGATTTTCTGAAAGACATCTACAGAGATAAGCAATTAGTAGTAATGTATAATTACATTCAGGGTGATTTAAAGGAGTTGTAAATTGGCCATTACAGCAACTTATCCCCTGTGCCCGGCTCAGGCATGAGACAGCTGGCTGGACACAACTAATATATGTGAACCCAACCTTATAAGCTATGCTTATTGCTTTCCCACAAAAAATAAATGAATCTGCTCTACTTCTCCTGCTTTATCACATTCTTCTTGCAGATCAGATAGCATGTTCAATGTGACATGTTCCCTTTAACCACTTCCGCTGTACATGTATGGCACAGTGCAAAGTGACGTCCCGCAATCCACAGTACAGCGCACTGATTGAGCGGGCACAGAAGGTGACATTAATAGCCAGGTGCCTGCTGTATCTGCCGGCATCGCTGTAAACTTAGATGCCGGCGGATTAACCCATTAGCTGTTGCGGTCAATGCTGACCTTGGCATGTAAGGGGTATAGAGAGGAAGGGAGCTTCCTCTCTGAATCCATCAGTTCCCTGCAATGCAATTGCAGGGTGCCGATGGTTGCCATGGCATTGGAAGCCTTACAACATAACAACCTGCTCTATAAAAATATCAGATGATCTACCCATCAGGTGAATGCGGTAAAAATAAATAAAATCTGTGCCAGAACAGCTGGTTTTGTTCGCCAGAAAAGTAAAAAAATAAATATGGCTTTCAAAAATTGGAGATGCAAAAATATGATATTTTTTTCCTTCAAAAATGCTTTCCACTGTACAGGTACCTCAGGAACTCTGCAAAATTTGATCTAGCACCCAAAAACCATTCCAACAAAATCCGTGCTACAAAGGTCAAATAGCACTTCTTCCCTTATGAGCCCTACCATGTGCCCATACAGCCGCTTAAGTCCACATGTATGGCATTTCTGTACCCAGTAGAACTTACCTATAAATTCAATTAATGTGGTGTGAGTCTCAGATGGCACCAGATGGGCACAACATATTGGGCACTGAAATGCCATATCTGTCCTCTGAGCATTCATTTCTACAAAATACCTGTGGTGTCAAAATGCTTACTCTACCACTTAATACCTCGATGGGCAGAGTGTCACGCTTCGGTGTGGGAGGGAAACACCACACCGAGCATAAGAGGAAAGGGAGGGACATAGAATCAGGCTTGAGAACTAGGGAAGGAAGATGGACACCTCCTAGTAAAACCCTAGCCAAAATCCTGACTGCCTACCAGTATGAACAGACCCCAGAGGTAGGTGTGTTCATACACAGGAATACCTAGAATGCTATCTAGCCCTATAGGGCCCTGGTACTAATGGCAGGGGCGAGACTGCCAGTTCCTCCAAAAGGAAGGACGAACAGGAGTCTCCTACAGGCCTAATACAAGCAATAGGGAAATGCAACACACAGAACCCAAACAAAATACAAAATGGAAGGGAAAAACTTCCAACTTCAAAGGAGCAATGGAAGCACCAGGAACTCAGCCGAGATCCACACACCAGCAATCCAAAACTGAAACTGAAGCTATAAACCACACAGCATAGTGGGAGAAGCAACTATAAATAAGGAAGGTTAAATGACCACATAAGCAACACCTGGAGGCAAGGGGTGTGGCCATTACCAGAAACAACACTGACACCTATTGATCCACAAGGAAAACCTGTCAGATCAAACCATGTGTTGCCAGTCTCACCAATCTCCTGCTACCTGTTGCGGGAACGTCCGTGATACAGAGTTTCAAAAAGGGGTAATTTCTCAGGGGTTCTGTTTATCTTTTCGCCCCAAAGCCTCTACAGTTGTCTGCCTAAGACATGTAAATGATCACATTAGGCCTCAAATGCATGTAGTGCTCTTTTATTCCTGAGCCCTGTTATAAGACCAGGCAAAAGATTAGGGCTACATGTACAGTTTTTCTAAAACCAAGAAGCCCAGCATAATAATAGGATGGCTTGCTTCAACATTAGCATAAGCTGAGCACAACATAGTGGGCACTGAAAAATTGGAATTTTCACTTTGCACCTTGTACTGTGAATACATTTTTGCAAAACACCCATGGGGTCAAAATGCTCACTACAGCACTGTGAACGATTCTTCATTCTTGAGGGTGTCTTTTTGTAAATTTAACCTCAGGGCCTCTGCAGTTGTCGGCCAGTGCTTTATAAATTACCAAACTAGGCCTCAAATGCACCTGTGCTCTTTCTCTTCTGAACTCTGCAGTGTTCCCAAACAGCATGGGGTGCTACCGTGGGTCTCTTCAAATGTGACATGGTGCCAAAAACCATTCCAGCTAATTTTGCCCTCCAAAAGCCTTATGGCGCTCCTTCCCTTCTGAGACCTTAGTTGTGCCCATACAGCAGTTTATGATCACATATGGGGTTTTTCGTATTCAGGAGAAAATGTTTTTACCCTTTTGAAGATTTAAAATTTGGAGCTTATGCAAAATTTTATTGGAAAAAATAAAAATTTTCATTTTCACAACCAAATGTTGCTAAATTGTATGAAATGCTTTAGGGCTCATCGTGCTTAGTACACTCCTCGATAAATTCCTTGAGGGTTGTAGTTTCCAAAATGGGATAACTTTTTGGGGGTTTCCACTGTATGGGTACCCCCGAATTCTCTTCGAATGTGACATGGCAACCAAAAGCCATTCCAACAAAATCTGCCCTCCAAAAGCCATATGGCGCTCTGAGCCCTGCAGTGTGCCCATACAGCGTGCCCATACAGCAGTTTACAACCACATATAGGGAGTTTCTGTAAACTACAGAATCAGTGTAATAAATATTGATGTTTGTTTTGGATTAAAATAAATTAAAATGGAAAATCTGCGAAAAAAGTGACATTTTGAAATTTCACATAAATTTTCCTTTAATTCTTATGGAACACCTAAAGGGTTAACAACTGCAGACTATTGCATAAACCACATAACGCAATTTACATGTAATTACACTCCTAATCACGAATTCATAACCACCCAAATTGCAGAAGTGACACTGTCCGCATCTATAATTGCCATTTGGAAGAAAATTCAGTACCTCCTCTTTTTCCTTTTACTCCTGAATCCTATATTTCGACCACTGACCAATCACACAGATTTTTAGTGCACCTGAATATGATGAGTGGTTGAGGGTGCTCTTTGTCTGTGAATATAGGGTTGCTGGTTAACATGTGCCAATTTTTTTCTAATTGAAGTTTTAATCACTTCCGAAACCAGACTATACGAGAAGGAGAAAGTAAATCTCTTTTTTTTTGTTCCCCAGTATATGTTCTGGCCTCTCGTTTGGAGACCAATGTATTACGTCCTAATTGTCTTGGCTGATTCAAAGAAGACTCAATAAGAGGAGGGAAGATGCATTTGGGCACCCTCCAGTGTCCCGAACAGATAACAATGCTGCCATCATTATCTGTGACAAAAGCATGCTTGCTGTAAATGATTTGCATTTGTATGTATCCTCCTTCTCTGGATCAGGTATGGTTTGCAGCCAGTGTAGCAGGTAACCATGGGGTCCCATGGCAATAAGACTCCACCATGACCACCTTTGACCTTTCCCTAATGTATAATGTAAGTAATGCATAAAAAGAAGTCACACCATAGTCATCTTATGAGCCTGAGAACAGGATTTGGAGAGGAATAACAGAAGGAATGGCTGAACAGCAGCAGCAGGGGATTGGTAAGGTAAGTATTTGTTATCAGTGCCTGTTATTTTTGCCCTTTCTGACCCCATTCTCATTTAAAGAGGTTTTCCGGGAGTTTTATACTGAAGACTAGGGATGAGCGAATCGTCTTTGGATGAAACGTCCGAAGTCGATTCGCATAATACTTTGCTTGAATACTGTACGGAGTGAGCTCTTGTCCGTACAGTATTAGAATATATTGGCTCCTATGAGCCAAAGTTATTACTTCGCGAAGTCTCGCGAGACTTTGCATAATAACTTCATAAATTAATTTCTACTGTAAAAAACATTTCCTGAACTCAAGTTCCATTTTGACCTGCTTAGACCTGCTTGTGATGTACAGTATATTAACTTCCTCAGAGGCAGTCCATATGAGCTAGAAAGTAAGGTGCTAGCTACATAAAGTCCATTTGTAGTGCATAGGATCACAGTGTTGTATCTGTAAAAAAGTACATACAATGGGCTAAATACTTGAAAGTTGCTGAAACGGTAAAACATTAGTACAAAAATAGTGCAAATATATAATGCAATAACATAGTGCAATCAAATTCACATTAGAGTCTTTTCCTTTAATGCTGGCGGATCAAGTGCACCAAACTGGAACAAATAGTGCCAGAGTCATTTGTAATCCACATGGGTATGCATAGAATAGCAGTAATTATGATGAGAACCCTTTGGACAAAAGGGGTTCTCGCTTAACCTAAGAAGGGGGAAAAAAGGAATTGGGCACTGACGTGCGCAACTGGGGAATGCTTCTGTAGATGGGGGAAGTCCTTACAAACATGCCCATCTGGATGAGAAACAAACAGGGGGCAACCAAACAGAAAATGGGCCAACACTTCCTCACCCATTAAGTCCAGTCCATGTTGTGGCTCCCATTAGTCCATGATTTTTCTTTTCTTCAGGATGCAATAGAGGGGCTCTGAGGTATCAAAAATCCTCCTCGCTGCTGGGGCTACTGAATGACATTAGAGGGTGCTCCTGCCTCATGTAGGCCAAACTCGCTGCCAGGGTGGTGCTCCACTGATCTCTAGTGGAGGACCTCGGTAGTGACCGGGTGGTCATGCTGGCTATGGCGGCAGCCACATTTTCCTTTGAAGTGCTGGAACCTCCTGCCGGGGCAGGGGGGCTCAGGTTCTCCGGCTGTATGGGCTGTGGCCAAGGAATCTCCAATGGAGGTGATGGAGCCCGGGAACCGCCTGCTGCAGCGGACGCCATTTTCCAGGGCAGCAGGTAGTCAACCACCGTCGGGTTATAGGAGAAAGCGGTAGTTGTCAGGAATCCCATCTGGAAAGTTGGAGGCGGGGGTAGACCCGGGATCACAATGTCCGGCTGGGGCTGTGCCTTTTCTTGGAAGCAGAGGACTCCCTCCGCGGTCTCTTGGAGGCAGCGCACGTGGCCTGTGGCGGCTGGATCCTCCTGCCAGCACTCAGCTACTGGCAACAGGACAAGGGGTTTGGACAGGAAGGTCACCCCAGTGGCAAATGGCCCCTTGAGGGAGTTCATGGGGGTACATTCCACGTGGTTTCCCGCATATAAGCTATGATGGGCCTGGGGCAGGTAAGGGCATTTCACCGACCTGCGTCCCACGAAGAGTTCTTCGTCGCTCTCATCATCCACCAGGAAACCGGAGCCGCGTTCCAAGGAGAACCACAAGACGTTTCCTCGATGCCTCTCCAGCTTCGGATCCCCTGGCCGTGGGTGGTCTAGGACATGGATAACCCAGTCCTCAATGGCTTTCTTGTAATCCCACATTGTCTGGGCATGGGCTGTAAATTCCGGCGGGACCATCAGGTTCAACTGGGAGAACGACCTTCTCCCCCTGGGCAATTAAGTGGAGACCTTCTCTCCGGGTTCCGCTGTACTTGCGAGAGTCTCACTTCTTACAGGGCAGCCTGCATTTCGAGCTCGTCTGTCACGAGGGTGTCAAGAGCCACGTCTGACTCTGTTATATCCGGGGTCAGGAAGTCGCAGCGGGTGGCTGCGCGCTTTATGTATAAAGATAGTGCTGCTTCTTAATGGTAGCTTTCTGGGTTTGCCTTGCAACCCTTTTTGGCTCACTCAGGGATCCGTAGCTTCTTCTCCTCAGCTGTTTCTTGTCCAGCACTCCCAACCTCCTTATATTCCCCTCTCCCCTTCTCTGGTTGCCAGATATAGAGCTTCCTGCCTGGACTTCTATACTGACCCACTGGAGCTGAGTAGCTGTGATCCCTGGTTGTTGTTCAAGAGTGTTACCCTCCGGATCCCTGTTGGGCTTTTGTTGTCTGTTGTTGTAGCCCACCTGGGATTATATGTTTTGTCTGTCCTCTCCTTGGTGTTTTCCTTTAGTGTCAGTGGTGCGGACTAGTGATCCCACCGCCCTGTTTACTACGTAGGGCTCATATTAGGGAAAGCCAGGGTTTAGGCACGTGATCGGCGTACGGGTGAGGAACCCGTCTAGGGACGTCAGGGCAGTCAGGTGCCAGCCTCAAGGTGAGTCAGGGGTCACCACCTTTCCCTCTCCCTTGGACAGGGCCTTCCCATTTCCCTCCCTTCGTGTGACGCCGGTCATGACATTATATCTGGCCCTTATTTTGTATAGGTAAAAAAATATATATATACTTTTTTCTTTTTCTGCCTATTTAGAATCCAGTATGGATCCAATTACTGCTTTGTCTAAGCAACTTCAAGGCCTGTCTTTGGAGGTGGCAGGATTGAAGGCGTCGGTCCTCCAGCAACAGCAGCAATTGCAACAGACCGCAAGCCCAGCGGTTGCTACGGGTAACCAGGTTGTTGCGGAACCCAAGGTTGTTCTTCCTGACAGATTTTCTGGGGGAAGGGACAAATTTGTGACGTTCCGTGAGGCCTGTAAATTATATTTTAAGCTGCGCCCTTACTCCTCTGGTAATGAAGAACAGCGGGTGGGGATTGTTATTTCCCTGCTTCAGGGGGACCCGCAATCCTGGGCGTTCTCTTTACCCACTGATTCCCAGGCTCTCCGGTCAGTGGATGAATTTTTTGGGGCTTTGGGTCTCATATATGATGACCCTGACCGAGTCGCTCTGGCTGAATCAAAATTACGGAGACTCCTACAGGGAGAGCGGCCAGCAGAGGAGTATTGCGCAGAGTTCCGTAGGTGGGCTACGGATACCCAGTGGAACGACTCGGCTCTCAGGAGTCAGTTCTGCTCTGGGTTATCCGAAAGGGTTAAGGATGCGCTTGCGCTGTATGAGACTCCCTTGTCCCTTGATGCTGTTATGTCCCTTTCTATCAGAATAGATAGACGTCTGAGGGACAGATTGAAAAATCCAGAGCCATTGGTAACCCCTCCCAAGCAGTCTGTACGGACTTAGACGAGCCTATGCAGCTAGGAGGAACTACTCGTCAGGTCCGTCCTCCTGAGGCTCACAGTAGGCGTGGGGTTTGTTTTTTTCTGTGGGGGGAGAGGTCATTTCATTAATGTCTGTCCTTCCTTTCCCAAAAACAAGAGACCGTCGGAAAACTACTAACCCCAGGCTGTGTGGAGGATGTCAGCCGGGGGGTATACGTTTCCTCCATACGAACATCTCAATTTGTGTTGCCAGCGGTTGTTGTTTTTGGTATTAAGACGGAGACTATTTCTTTCTTTCTAGACAGTGGAGCAGGAGTAAATTTGATAGATGCCCATTTTGCCCACACTATGGGTTTGTCTCTCTGTACGCTACAGAGACCTATTCCCATATTCGCTATTGATTCTGCTCCTCTGTCTCAGAGAAACCTCACTCACATTGTCCATAACTTACACCTTCGGGTAGGGGACCACCATAACGAATGTCTTTCATGTTATGTTCTGGAGCGGCTTCCCACTCCTGTGGTATTGGGTCTTCCCTGGTTGGTAGCGCACAATCCAGTGGTGGATTGGCAGGCCAGGGAGATATTGGAGTGGAGTGAGCATTGCAGAGAAAATTGCTTAAATAGCAATTGCTTAGTCGCCTCCATAGCTGCTCTACCTAAATTTGTTTCGGACTTTGAGGACGTTTTTTCTGAAAAGGGTTGCCAGAAGTTACCACCTCATCGTCCTTACGATTGCCCGGTTAATCTGATTCCCGGTGCAAAATTACCCAAAACCAGGTTATATAATCTTTCGGGTCCGGAGAGACAAGCCATGAAAGATTATATTTCCGAGAGCTTGGCTAAGGGACACATCAGACCCTCTTCTTCACCCGTGGCTGCAAGGTTTTTCTTCGTTAAAAAGAAAGATGGGGGCCTGCGTCCTTGCCTAGATTTCCGCAAACTAAATCGGATAACCATCCAAGACCCTTACCCTCTTCCTCTCATTCCTGACCTGTTTAATCAGATTGCGGGTGCTAGGTGGTTCTCCAAACTTGATCTTAGGGGGGCCTACAATCTGATTCGTATCAAGGAAGGGGATGAGTGGAAGACAGCTTTTAACACCCTTGAGGGGCATTATGAAAATCTAGTCATGCCTTTTGGCTTGACCAATGCTCCTGCTGTCTTCCAACATTTCGTTAATGACATTTTTAGTCATCTTATCGGCAGGTTTGTGGTGATATACCTAGATGATATTTTAATTTATTCGTCTGATCTGAAAACACATGAGGTGCATGTCAGACAGGTTTAGCAAGATGGTACACTTCATTGCGTTACCCGCACTACCTAATGCTAAGACTCTTGCTCAGGTATTCATCAGTGAAATCGTGAAGCTTCACGGGGTCCCTTCCGATGTTGTTTCGGATCGGGGAACCCAGTTTATTTCTAAGTTTTGGAAAGCTTTTTGTTTCCGTTTGGGGGTACACTTGTCCTTTTCCTCAGCTTTCCATCCTCAGTCGAATGGACAGACTGAGCGTACCAACCAAAACCTTGAGACATATCTAAGGTGTTTTGTGTCTGAAAACCAAGAGGTGTGGTCATCATATTTACCGTTAGCCGAGTTTGCCATAAATAATCGCCATCAGGAATCCACTGGCAAGTCACCATTTCTTGGTGCATATGGTTTTCATCCCCAATTCTGTACTTTCAAGGACGGGGGGGTCTTCTGGGGTTCCCGAAGAGGAACGGTTTTCGTCATCTCTTTCATCTGTATGGCAGAAAGTGCAAACTAATTTGAAAAATATGGGAGGTAAATATAAATGCATGGCTGATAAGAAACGGTCGCTAGGTCCGGACCTAGGTGTGAATGACTATGTGTGGTTATCTACTAGGAATATTAAATTAAAGGTTCCCTCTTGGAAACTGGGTCCTAGGTTCATTGGTCCTTACACAATAATAGCCATCATTAACCTCGTGGCTTTTTGTCTGGCGCTACCTCAGACTTTTAAAATCCATAACGTCTTCCATAAGTCGTTACTCAAAAAGTATGTTCCACCTCTAGAACAATCACCGCTGCCACCCCTCCTGTTATTGTGGATGGTAATCTAGAGTTTCAAATATCTAAAATTGTTGATTCTTGCCAGGTCCGCCGCTCTCTTCAATATCTGGTGCATTGGAGGGGTTACGGTCCCGAAAAAAGAACGTGGGTTCCAGCGTCTGAGGTAAACGCCGACAGGTTAGTTCGGCCTTTTCATGTCTCTCATCCTGAGAGACCTAGTCCTGAGTGTCCGGAGGCCCCTCGTGGAAAGGGGGGTACTGTCACGAGGGTGTCAAGAGCCACGTCTGACTCAGTTATATCCGGGGTCAGGAAGTCGCAGCGGGTGGCTGCGCGCTCTATGTATAAAGATAGTGCTGCTTCTTAATAGTAGCTTTCTGGGTTTGCCTTGCAACCCTTTTTGGCTCAGTCAGGGTTCCGTAGCTTCTTCTCCTCAGCTGTTTCTTGTCCAGCACTCCCAACCTCCTTATATTCCCCTCTCCCACTTCTCTGGTTGCCAGATATAGAGCTTCCTGCCTGGACTTCTATACTGACCCACTGGAGCTGAGTAGCTGTGATCCCTGGTTGTTGTTCCAGAGTGTTACCCTCCGGATCCCTGTTGGGCTTTTGTTGTCTGTTGTTGTAGCCCACCTGGGATTATATGTTTTGTCTGTTTTGTCTGTCCTCTCCTTGGTGTTTTCCTTTAGTGTCAGTGGTGCGGACTAGTGATCCCACCGCCCTGTTCACTACGTAGGGCTCATCTTAGGGAAAGCCAGGGTTTAGGCACGTGATCGGCGTACGGGTGAGGAACCCGTCTAGGGACGTCAGGGCAGTCAGGTGCCAGCCGCAAGGTGAGTCAGGGGTCACCACCTTTCCCTCTCCCTTGGACAGGGCCTTCCCATTTCCCTCCCTTCGTGTGACGCCGGTCATGACATCGTCGCCCCACACCATTTCACCCCCGTTGGGCCGCAGAGGATGCACCATTTTTTCTTTCTCTATCTCTCCGGCACACACTGGTAAAAGGGGCATACTCTTGGAGGTGGAGTCTTCACTTCCTACACTTGCATTGGGCAGTTCCCGGTGGGCAGGGCTGTCAATTCCCGCTTTTGGGCTGGGCGTTTCCCTGTTTTCCCTGCTCTTGAGGTACAAGAAGAACATACGCCATCATTGACAAAGATGGCGGATTAACCCCCTGGTAGCCTGCGCGCACAATCCTCGCTCCACAATAAACGCTGTAAAGTCATTTTTAGGGGGTTCTCTGACAATTCTGTAGGCCTTGTAGTATAAAGACACAAAGGTAAATCCTGTTCGTGACGCCAAGATTGCAATGGGCGGCCTCCCCCCAGGGCCCTCTCTATAACGTGCGTCCCAGGTGTGGGAAATGACGAGTGGTATGTTGCAGCCTAAAATATCTCTTATTGTGTGCCACGGTGCTCCTACCTGGATACGGCTAGACCCCAGGCTTTGGCTCCGAAGCAATAAATAGGGGGAATAATTGAGGGATGAAAGAATAACTTGAGTCCAGACCTTGAGATGAAGTTCAATGGCAGCTTTACTCTGCATAAACGTTCTCCAAAACGGTTTACAGGCTTTGTCTTGGTTCCAGCAGGTTTTAGCATGAAACTGGCAGGCAAACTCCACTCTGCTATATCTGTTTCTCTCTGACTCTGCTGTACTGACAGGCTGGCTGTATAACCCAGCTTCTTCTGTATGCTGCACTTCTCTTTGTAATCTGACTCTAGGTTATGCCAGGGAATTTTCCTCTTGGCTCCTGAGGCTTCAAGCTTTGGCCTCCATGGCCAGCAGAGCTTAAGGTGCTCTGGCTGGCATGGTCACGTCCAGCAGAGACATGCCCCTGCACACCCTTCCCTTAGCAGGGGGTAAACTAGACTGACTAGAACTTCTGCCCCACCCTTCCTGCAGGAAGTAGGGCTCACCCACTTCTCTCCAGAGTGGGCTTAGAATGGAACGGTAAGTCCCATTCTATCTAAGTATAGCTCTGCCGTGTTTGATGCCACCTGCTGGTGAACCAGGCACGTTACATGTGAACAGTTACATAACATTAGAAATGCACAGTGTGGAGGACCTGGAATAAATACATAAGATGATATGAGGTTAGACCTTTAGAGATGGTAGCAAGGTGCAGGAGTGGCAACACCACTCTGGGGTGTTACACTGGTCAATACCATTATTGCTCCAGAAGTGTTTCTGTAGACACAAGCTCCGGATTGGGCAGGTTAGCTCGCATTTCTTTTCTCTCTTCCATGAGATTCTTATGTCTCATTCTGGATTACTGGAATTTCTGGACCATTAGAAACCTAATCTTACTGTGTGCATAGATAGAAATAACTACAATTTATTAACTTTGTAAATACTTAATGACTAATTGTAGCTAATAGCTTCATTCACAATTCTTCTGTTTGCCATTGGAAACAAATGAAGACAAACTTGTCATCAGACAAACATGTTGGCTAATGAAAGTGTATGGAGTCCAGAAACCTATACTGTACCATGGTGTGAACTTAATGAACTGTCATTCACACATTGCACTCTGGTTTTATAAACTGCATCTTCTAGGTGTGAGGTTTATTATGTTACACTGAAAAGCATCAAAATACAGTTTCTATACAGTATGTATAAAACAAATACATTCACGTAGTATCAATGCAGTTTCTGCAGATATAGTGCTAGGAACATTACTCAGACCAAAAACTCCCCGAAAACCATATGTCAAATGTGTTTTGTTGTGGTTCTCACACCAGCTCCTCTATTTGTGGAGAGTCATGAGACAGTTTCCCAGTTATTGTTGGCTTTTGTGTGCTATGCTGGTAACTGAGTGTCCTCCTGCCATGGAGATTACATTCTTCATTCTGCATAATGGTGTCCTTTGTCCTAGATGAGAGAGATGATTGGGGGTCTGGACCCAGATTATCCCTGCTGCAGAGTCTAAAAGAGAACAGCATATGTTCATGACATCTGCAGTGACCCAGCGGATCACTGCTAAAGGCTAATTGTTTGCAAAAAGTTAAATGCTTTGATTTAATGTAAAAGTACTTGTCACTTTATGTATTTCAAATGGTTGTGTGTGTGGACGTCAAACAGTTAACACTGGCAGTTCTAGTTAGTTTACCATGGAGACTGGCTGGTCTGTCCTCCTCTGGTTAGTGAGTGTCTAGTCAGAAAAACTAGAGACAAGACCTATGTGTGTGGGCTCCTGCAAAGTAGGGCCAAAAATAAGCCTCATTCAGAAAACACCATTCTTAGGGTCCATTCACACGTCCGCAACGGCAGCGGCAATGTGCATTCCGCATTTTGCGGTCCGCACATTGCCGACACTAATAGAATATGCCTGTTCTTGTCCGCAATTGCGGACCCGGAAGTGCGGGTCCACATTTCCGGATCCGGGCAGCACATCCGGGCAGCACTGGCCCAGGCCAGTTGATACTAGTAGTGACGTCACTGGGCCTGCGGTAAACAGTGAGAAGGCCGCGGTCCTGCTGGAGCGCCGCTGCCTTCTCAAACAGCTGATCGGCGGGGGTCCCGGGTGTCGGAGCCCCGCCGATCAGATGCTGATGATCTATCCAGAGAATAGATCATCAGTTAAAGCAAAGTGCAGAACCCCTTTAACAGCACTGTCAAAGCATTAAAAAAATGGCTTTATAGCAGCCCCATGGTCCATAGACACAATGGTCAGGAGGGGACCTCAGTGACTTCTATGGGAGAGTTTACTAGGCATGCTCTGTGACCTGTGCAGAGGTCATTGTACAAGGAAAGAAGAGATAAGCTTTGTCAATCAACTATGGTGGATCCTGTCTTATCTGTCATTCTAATCCTGCCTGTAATGATAGCACCTATGTGTATAGATAGGCGGGTAACTTCAGTAAAGTGATCTGTACAGATCAAGAGGTGGTGCCTATGCTGCGGTCTTTGTCCGGCCGCCTCTCAACATGTTTGCCGTGCTGCTGCCGCATCTCCCACCCTTCCCCATTATAGACCAAGAGTTAGTAGGGATCCGGCAGAGGCAGTGAGCTGATTGCATTTATTTTATTTTTTTGTGGATCCGGCAGGCTAGTGTAAAAGTAGCCTTAGTGGCCAGTGCGAAAACTGCAGGATTTTATGTTTTTGTTTAAATATAGATATTAATATGGAAAATTAAAAATAATTAAAATTAAAAATAACATCACAGAAAATTCTTTAAAAAACATAAAAACACAATTTAAACAATAGGTCATTTTCTGATGATACATTTCCTTTAAGACTGAAAAGCTCCCAGAAAACAATATGACTGAGAGAAACTACCCCTAAGGGCTCGTTCACACGACCGTTCTGTTTTTTGCTGTCCGCAAATTGCGGATCCGCAAAAACGGAAGCCACGCGTGTGCCTTCCGCAATTTGCGGAACGGAACAGGAGGCCCATTAAAGAAATGCCTATTCTTGTCCGCAAAACAGACAAGAATAGGACAGGACTCAATTTATGCAGGGCCACGGAACGGAGCAACGGATGCGGACAGCACACAGAGTGCTGTCCGCATCTTTTGCGGACACATTGAAATGAATGGTTCCATATACGGACCGTATGCGGAATGCAGAAAACGGCCCGTATACGGAATGCAAAATACGTTCGTGTGAGCCCTAAGGCAAAGAAGTTTACATCCATAGAAGGTTTAGAACCATCACACCGTGCAATAGACTCAGACAGTTTGGTACCCCTCATTTATGGCATTAAAGGGGTTCTGTAGCATTTTCTTACTGATGAGCTATCCTCTGGATAGATCATCAGCCTCTGATCAGCTGTTTGAGAAGGCAGCAGCGCTGGCAGTAGGGCCAAGGCGCATCCCGTTCATTATCACTACATCTTTCATGCTACGTCCATAGTAAAAGTTTACATGTCTAATGAATAAATGTCAACTATAAACAGAAACATATATAATGGCACATAAGGAGACAGTGATTATAAAGCACAGATGTTAAAGGGAACCTGTCACCGGGATTTTGTGTATAGAGCTGAGGACATGGGTTGCTAGATGGCCGCTAGCACATCCGCAATACCCAGTCCCCATAGCTCTGTGTGCTTTTATTGTGTAAAAAAATAACGATTTCATACATATGCAAATTAACCTGAGATGAGTCCTGTCCGTGACTCATCTCAGGGACAGGATTCATCTCAGGTTCATTTGCATATATATCAAATCAGGTTTTTTACAAAATAAAAGCACACAGAGCTATGGGGACTGGATACTGCGGATGTGCTAGAGGCCATCTAGCAACCCATGTCCTCAGCTCTATACACAAAATCTCGGTGACAGGTTCCCTTTAATGACTACATTTTGATTACATTTCTAATAATGTAATAATTATATCAAAGGTGGTCATCAAACAATATGTCTGGATGCACATTGTGTTTCCTTGCAATGTAACTTGCCTACAACAAAGCCGTGACTGTATTCTCACATTTATAAAATTCTTCAATACAAATGACATGGAAGAAAACATGCTCATGAGATTATAGAGGGAAAAGAGAACAGTCCCTGCTGGGGCTACACACAGACTTATGTTGTGTAACAGTTTCTTTAACAACTTTCATGTGACTTGCATAGTACTGACGTATCTTGCACAACAGTCGCATGAAAATCTCACAAATATTGCATTAGGGCTCATGCACACGAACGTATATTCTTTCCGCGTCCTTCCATTTTTTTTCTGGACCGTATACGGAACCATTCATTTCAATGGGTACGCAAAAAAAACAGAAGTTACTCCTTGTGCATTCTGTTTCCGTATGTCCGTATTTCCATTCCGCAAAAAACAAAACATGTCCTATTATTGTCCGCATTACGGACAAGGATAGGGCTGTTCTATCAGGGGACAGCTGCTCCGTTCCACAAAATACGGAATGCACACGGACGTCATCCATATTTTTTGCGGATCTGTTTTGTAGATCAAATTAGATGATCTTTTAGGAGAGGAGAGGAACTAGAGGACAACTTCACTGTGAACAACAGTTGCTATGTTCTGCGCAACATAAAAGATGCAGAAGGCAAACCAGGAAAAATGTATAAAAGAAAATTATTTTAGGTAACAATTCCTGAGTTATTATAATATATAATAATATAGAAAATATATATAAAAATATATATATATATAAATTTCTGCAAATTAGGCCTTTGGTGCAATCGCTTTTTTTGCACCCAAGCTCTGTTCCTTTTTGTAAATAGCCCCTCCCTGGCTGCTATCGGACAAGGCAGTGGGAAAGCAGCGAGGGAGGGGCACTAGATTTACATATTAAGAAAAAAGTATCGTCAATTTGGAACAGAGTCTCGGATCAACAAAAGCTATGTGTCTTTGCAAACAGTTGGATAGAGAGGACTTGGGTGACAGATTCCCTTTAAACATACCATGGATAAGCATACAGTACCAGTCCTGGTACAGGACCTTTTTGTTCTGTATTTTTTTTATTTTCTACATTGAAGATCCATAATGAAGATATGAAAACGATGAAGGAAGACATGGAATTAAGTAGCAAACCAAAAAGTGTTAAACCACGATATGTTTTATATATGTTTTATATTTTTAAAAGTACTCCCCTCTGTTTTGGTAATAGCTTTGCACACTCTTTGTATTCTCTCAGTGAGACTTATGAGGTAGTCACCTGCAAAGATTTTCCAACAGTCTTGAAGAAGTTCCCAGAGGTGCTGAGCACGTGCTGGCTGCTCTTCCTTCACTCTGCAGTCCAACACATCCCAAACCATCTCAACTAGATGAAGGATTTTTATCACAAGGACCTTGACACTGAGGCATCTGGGAAGGGGGCTGAAGGGGGCTGAGCCACTATATGTGCAGAAGGGCTAGGATTGGTCAGCGAGGTCACATGACCTAACCCATAAAGCACAGGGAATGCCCTTAAGCAAGTGCTGCAGGAAACAAGCAGCAAGCATGCTGTGGCCAGGGCTGAAAGGAAACTATGGAGTGGATCCCAGAACAACAGTACCCACACAGACAGAGCCCAGGACTGCAGCGGTGAATGGGAAGCACTGGTAGCACATCACCGCTGAACACGGCGCCCGGGACCATGGCGGCAAGCAGGGGAACAGCGGCACACAGCTGCTCACATGATCCTGTCCATTGGTAAGTTTACAGACGTGACTGGAAGACCAGTAAAGAGAGTCAGGAATCCGTAACAGAGCGTTGGGGAGCAGCTGAGTATCGATTTTTCTACAGATATCACAGGCTGGGGTGGAAATATAAATGGAAAACCTCTTAAAATATTTCTTCAAGCAATCTGTAGCAATGAACATGTGAGGAAGTGGAACATGTATGTGAGAGAAAAGTGAGTTAAGACAATGAAATCTTCAAGATCAGTGAATTATTTTATTTTATTTAAAGATAGAGATAAAGGTACACATTACATACTGATAGCAGCCGATAAATAAAACACAGGTACAGTGCTGGGAAAAAATATTTGCTCCCTTTTCAATTTTTCTGTTTCTGTCATACTTGTTTTAGATAATCAAACTACTTTAATATTAGACAAAGATAACCCAAGTAAACACAAAGGGAGTCATTTATTAAGACCAGCGATTTATACACCAGTCTTAATACTCCTGGACTGGTGGCGGATGCGCCTAAGTTATGTAGAGCTGCATGCCTATACATAACTTTGGCGCTTGGTTCTGCCGGCCGTGGACATGTTTTAAACTACACCAGCTGCATTGCTGGCGTAGTTTAAGACTATTTTCCTCGCCATAAAGTGGCGTAGAAAATGGTTAATGAGACGGCCCGCCATCTGATAAGTGGCACGAGCGGGGAAAAAGAGCAGATTTTGCCACAAGAGTAAAGTGTGCCCACATGTAGCTGCAAAGGCTTTGTAACATATTGTATGGTTTCGGTAAGAGATTTCCTATTGACAGACGTCACCACCAAGGGCTTTTATAGACACTGAACAGGAATTCAGTACTTGTTCATCAAGGCCTGATATAGGAAGGTTCCTGCCAAGCCAGAGTCATTAGAAACTGCATAGTGAACCGCGTATTATCGGATAATTCCATGGCAAAAGTCAATTTTGAAAAGAGTGAATCTTACCTAGGGCCATCTCTCCCACAGACCTTAGCCTTTGGAGTTTCCAAGCTTCTGAGGGCAAGTGCAGGCATAGTATCTCTTGTATCCATAGCACAGACATAGATTGTTATTGCACCTGCATTGAAATTGGACAACTTGACTCTGTCCACCTGCATGGACTGTGGTGCAGAAGGTGAAGGAGACAGCGTTTTTTGAAATGTGGGTGCTAGTCCAGGAGGTCTCCTCTAAGGAGCTCCCTTCTTCGCACACTCCCAGAACTGAAGGTTAATGTGGGTAGCCAAAAAGATCTAGACCTCTACACTGCATGGTATCTCGACTTGCCACTTCATCTATGAGTTGCCCTGACAATACTTCCCAAAAGATTGCCAAAAGTGCTTCATTATTCCAGGCCAGCTCCGAGACCAGGATTCGGAACTCGATGGTGTAATGGCAGACTGTGAGACATTAATTATCAGAGTGTTAAGTTTGTCAGATGGAAAGCAGCACCAGCCCATCACACTACTACCACCACCATATTTGACTGTTGGGATGATGTCTTTATTAAGAAATGTGGTGTTAGCGTTAACGTTCTCCCTGCACTCTCCCTCTCTAATATTCTTCTATTAATCGTTTTCAGCAACACTGTCCTAACGGCATGAGCGCTTGTCACGTCTCTCCCTATGCTCAGCTCACAGGACAATGGCAGAGACCACGCGGGATGAGGGCTTTATAGGGCTGTGACATCACAAGGGATGGCTATCTGTGGATTGGCTAGCTGCACAACATTATGGGCGATCTCGCATTCCTAAACTTCTCAACTTCTCACTTTCACTTTGTAACACGTGCAGCTGCCATTTTACGAAAAAATGCAAGGAAATTTGAATTAGTTGCGAATCGAAGTTTTCCCAAACTTCAGACTGAATTCAGCTTCACTTCACACAAGACTAGTGACCACTGTTCCAAGTACTCTCTACTTTTTGATAATGGCTCTTTCTGTGGTTTGCTGGAGTGCCAGAATCTTAGCCTTGGCTTTGTAACCCTTTCCAGACAGATTTCAATGACTTTGTTTCGCATCTGTATTTGAATCTTTTAGAACGTGGCATTTATTTGCAGCTTCACATTACCAGACAAGTTCTGTTTAAATAAAACCTTTCACCACAAAATGCAATGCAATCTGCAGGCCTCATGTTATAGGGCAGAAATAGGTGAGCAAATTGATATTTCATTTTGTGGGAAGGGATTCAGCAAAATTTGTAAATTCTACATTTAAGTCTCTGCTCTTTCTGAGCTCAGTTTTCCTCGGAGGTCGTCTTATCAGTGACTGACATCTATATTTGTATACACTATTACACAGACATGCGACCAATGACTGACAATAGTTAGATGTGCCATCTTGGACTCACAAAGAACAGATATTTAAATGTATAAAGTTTTAAGTGTCTTAGTATGCTGAAGCATTAAAGGGACTCTGTCACCACTTTCTAACCCCCCCTTTTAAAAGTATTGTTCTCTCCATGGCGCCCTTGTGATTACAAAGGTGTTGTTATAACATAAATTCGCCGTCTCGTTTTGATAAAAATACCTTTTATCTAACCTGTCAATCTTGTGGATAAGGTGCCCAGGGCGTTTCTGAAGGTCTGAAGCTGCCGCCCGCCGCCGCCGCCGTTGGTGCCCAGCTCCTCCCCTGATCCTTTCAGCGCCGCCTGAATGTAAAGAAATCCGCCTCCGGCTCTCGCTCAGTGCCCCCTCCTCCTTTTGAAAGATCCCGCGCGTGCGCACAGGCCTGTGCCTGATGCGCCCGTGCGGACATTTAGAATCAGCCTCATTGAGCGAAGTGCGCATGCGCGCACTTCGCTCAACCTCCTCATCAGACGAGCACTGCAGCCAGCCACTCAGAGCCTGCGGCTCCATACAGCGCTTGGCAGGCTCTGAGTGGCTGGCTGCAGTGCTCGTCTTATGAGGAGGTTGAGCGAAGTGCGCGCATGCGCACTTCGCTCAATGAGGCTGATTCTAAATGTCCGCACGGGCGCATCAGGCACAGGCCTGTGCGCACGCGCGGGATCTTTGAAAAGGAGGAGGGGGCACTGAGCGAGAGCCGGAGGCGGATTTCTTTACATTCAGGCGGCGCTGAAAGGATCAGGGGAGGAGCTGGGCACCAACGGCGGCGGCGGCGGGCGGCAGCTTCAGACCTTCAGAAACGCCCTGGGCACCTTATCCACAAGATTGACAGGTTAGATAAAAGGTATTTTTATCAAAACGAGACGGCGAATTTATGTTATAACAACACCTTTGTAATCACAAGGGCGCCATGGAGAGAACAATACTTTTAAAAGGGGGGGTTAGAAAGTGGTGACAGAGTCCCTTTAAGCTTTCCCTTCACTGAAACTGATGGCCCTAGGCCAACCCCTGAACAGCAACCACATAGCATTATCCCTGCTCCACCAAACTTTACACCAGTTTGCACAATGCAGCCAGACTTCTAACACGGTGCCGTAACCCGATCATATGCAAGAGTCCTTACTCTCATGACTCACACATGGTGCTTAGATCTGTAGTCTGCTCTAGTCATAATTCAATTCCACATCCAAAGGTAAGTAAAAATCTTACTTTCTTCATAATAAGCTGCTCTTTGAAAACCCCATTTTCAGAAATATTGCATACACAACTCAATAAGAAACAACTAAAGTTGTGTGGCCAGAAATGTAGCATGAGAATAGTTCAAGGAATGAGCATTTCACCAGTCTGAGCACATGGGCAGCGCTTAGTCACTGACATTTGTGCTCACAAAGCAGTTGGCAATGAGAGGAAGCAGCCTGTTCCTGTTTGTCCTCTATCTATAATATTGTGTGTGCTAGTAGATAATTGACATTTTTTAAACACACAAAACTTGACAAAGAACAATAGAAAAGTCATACATGAACTGTTAAGTTATTATTACATTATAGACTGTACCATTATTATTGTACTATAGCTATGGCTGTGTAGGGATGAGCGGCAGGGGCTATATTCGAATTCGCAATATTTCAGGAATATTTGGGCGAATATTCATCATATATCCGCAAATTCGAGATTATTTTCTTAATTGCAAAAAAATTGGCAATGTAATATTCGAGCAATGCATGCGAAATACAGGCGTGGGTCACTTTTGCTACATTTTCCAAGCTGCTAGAAGTTTCCTGAGACTGGAGAAAATGGTTGGCACAGCAGAACATTAAAAATTGCATTATATGCAGTTAGAGTGCTCCAATATATTTGCAATTGCGCTAATCGGCACTAATCATGCGAATATTTTCACATTTTAGCAGGTCTGCATGTATGTATGGACAGCAGAACCTATCACACTACCTAACACCCTGCACTGGAACCTATCGGCTACACTATATCACTATCTAACCTACACTGACTATCTCCCCCTAACTATCTGTATTATATATATATATAAGCTATCTAACTATCTATCTAATGTAGTGTGGAAAGCACAGAGCACAGTAATAACACTGCTGTCTCTCTTAGAACTTTAAAAAAAACTGTAGAAAATGGCTGCTGGGGAGGTTCTTATATATATAGTAAGGGGTAGGCAACTCTCCTATTGGTTGCTAGGGATGTTGCTAAGCTCAGACAAAGACATTGCAGCCTTCTCATTGGCCCACAAGCAAGAAGGGAGGTTACCGATGAAAATAAACTTTAGAATATTCGAAATTACGAATATATATCACTATATTCTAAATATTCGCGAATTCTCGAAGTGCCGATATTTGCGATTTGAATATTTGCGCCCAACACTATGGCTGTGTAGTTTTGTTGTGGTTGTTCTTTTCTGCCAGGCTTAGGCTAGTTTCATATTTATGGTATGCATTCTGGCAGGCTGTTCCGGCAGAGAACAGCCTGCCGGAATTCTCCAGATCTTGCACTGCCGGATCCAACGGAATGCCGCCAGCCCCATTAAATATAATGGGGTCTGGCGGAGATGCGGCTGGGGGTCTGGCAGTCCTTTCACATACTGACCATCAGCTCCCCGCGCTCCTTCCCTCCTCCAGGCTGGTGAAGCAGGGAGCCCTCATTAAGCCCTGCAGGCACAGATTACACTGCCAGACAGTGTAGGAGGATCAAGCTGGGAATTTGCCTGTGCACTCCTTCCACACAGTGCCGTAGTGTGATCTGTGCCTGCAGGGGAGTTCTAGAGGTGATGTGATCATCAGGAATGGCACAAGGGGAGTAGTTACCGTTTTCTTTTTATTAACATTGAGGGGGCACAATGTGAGCATTATTGCTCTTATGGGAGTACAGAGAATGCATTACTACATCAAGGGGCATAAAAGCTGTTATGGAGGCACACAGTGGGCATATCTACTGTGAGGGAGGAACAATGAGAGCATAACTACGCTGAAGTGGGCACAGGGAGGGCATATCTTCTGTGAGGGGGGAACAATGAGGGCATGACTACTGTGAGGGGGCACAGGAAGGGTATAACTGCTGTGCGGGGGTGCACAATGTGGGCATAACTACTGTGAGGGGGCGCAATGTTTAAAAATGTGTGGGGGAGCAGAGAGAGGACCCGCCCCGGGTGCCAAACACCTTAGGCATGCCAGTGCTGATAGGCGTAAGTCCATGGTAGTAAAAAAAAAAGTGGAAGCCGAGTCAGTCTGATGTGGGCTATATACATTACATGAAAGTTGTCCGAGCCTTCGACAATCTACTGTGTATAGGGGCATTTTGATTGTTCCTCGATGGCACGTGTCAGAGGAAAGAAGGATTGAACATGTTGGAATGCTCAGTGCCCGTGCTGCGGACTGCAAATTGCAGTTCACAATGCATGGGCACTGGCCGTGTGCACTCCGCTTGTGGATGTGGACCCATTGACTTGAATGGGTCCGCAATCTGCAAGATAGAACATGTTTTATTTTTTTGTGGTGTGGAGGCACGACCACAAATCCCCCATAATGTTTTTGTGGCCTTTCCAATCCGTGCCTCTGCTCCGCACCTTGAGGAATGCGGAGCCATTCAAGTCAATACGGGCACTGTGCAAGTATGCTCCTGGCTTGAGCCCTATGGCAGATAGCTCACTGCCATATGTGTCTGGTAGCAGCTTATATCCCTATTGAAATAAACATGCATTCAGGTGAGCTGAACATGCAAGTTTATGATAAAGACGCGCAAAATAGCTGCCGGCCTATAGCTATTGTATGTGTATGGCCAGCTGCACTTTTATGATAACAACTAACTGCATAACTCAACAGTGGAAGCTGATGCCTACTTAAAGGGGTTGTCTCCCTTCAAAAGTGCTGTCCTGGCCACCTCATGTCTGCGCTACAGCTTTGGCTGTAACCCCTGGAAGCGAGCAGTGCATAATATAATAGAAAAATGAATCTAGCCAGCAAAGGAGGAATATGGACAATCACAATACATTAGTAAGTGCCTTGTATTAACTTTGTCTACATAATAAATGCCATTTGCTGAAGTGAAACAACCCATTAAATCTGACATCCTATCATCCAGATGGATTTTTTTTATTTTATTTGGGCAGTCAAGTAAATTTACAATACTTTTCTATGACCTTCCAGTATAACCATCGGGTCCTGTGAATACCAGATTTATAGGCTGTACTTTACAATTCAGTGTGGGACATTGTACAGCTTCATTATACAGTGATCCCTCAAGATACAATGGCCTCAGGATACAATATTCATACAAAGGTCTTTTCTGACCCATCATAAATTGAAACTAGACTCAACATACAATGACTCAGATACAACCAATCAAGGTCACTTTTCTGGTAAAAGCTGGATTAGTTGCTAGTTAGCAGCCATTCCTGACCGTTATATGTAAGGACTTGTCTTATCTGTCTTAGTTATCTGCTTATTTTTCTTAAATCTTCATTTTCTCTTATCTTGGATGACATTTTGGGGCTTTGGAATCAATTACTCAAGTTACAATGGTTCTCTTGGAACCAATTACTACTGTACCTTGAGGGACCACTGTACTAGGTCATGCAGGATACAATAAAGTAATGAATATCATTCCTGGAACTTTGGATATCATTGGCTGTCAGTCATGCACATCTTTTGTGACATTACCGTGGGATTGGTAAAGCAAAAAGTATGTGGAATATGTACAAAGCAGCGTCATGTATTTCAGCATAATAAATGTATGCCATTCTTCCACGTACTATCAGGATGGCTGTGAAATATAATTCACTGCACAATTATTACTAGCAAGGGATGCTAGCTGTATAAAATATAATATAAAAGCTAGTGAGTATTGAACTCTTTCTATACATTGCCAGAAAGACGCTTGGAGGTCAGAGCCCAAGTAATCTGTGCTGAGCAGCCAAACGCCATGTACTTAGGAGGATTACCTTTTGAAGCTTGCAGCTGATTAAAGGAGCTCCCCACAAGTGGTTAAAATTAGTTTTCATTTATTTTCACAGGCTTCTAGATAGTTTTACATTCAGTCCATTAATCACTGACAATACGGCTCTGACCTTTAATAAATAAGACACAACCTGTACGACTATGAATTTAGGAGGAAGTTACATGTTCTACTGAACATTGGATAGAATCTTAAAGGTAATCTGTCTAATCACCAGTGACCCCCCTGATAGACACATGGCTGTGGTTCACCTGATTAAAACGCTGTTTTTCTTTTATTGATCTGAGACGCCGTTGCAGAGTTGGAATACTTTTTCATAATATGCAAATTAGGCCTTTGGTGCAATGAGGGCGTCACCATTGTGCTTGTTGCAACCAAGCTCTGCTCCGTTCTGTGGTCAACCCATCCCTCACTGCTTTGCCACTGTCTGGCCCTGTCAATCAAAGCTGAAAGGGAGGGGCTGGCCATAGAAATGAGCAGAGCTTGGATGCAACAAGAGCAATGGTGACACCCTCATTGCACCAAAGGTCTAATTTGCATATTAAGAAACAGTATATTAACTCGAGAACAGAGCCTCGAATCAACAAAAGAGAAACAGTGTTTTCATCAGATGAACTACAGCTATGGGTCTATTCAAACAGCTTGATAGGGAGGCCGCTGGTGGCAGATTCCCTTTAAAGAGGACCTGTCCCCTCTCCTGACATATCTGTTGTAGGAACTACATGCATTCCCCATATAATAACAAGCTATTCTTATGACTCTATATTGTGCCATTTCTTAATTATTCCTGATAGAAGTTCTGAATTAATTACTAGCAGTTTGGAATGAAGGTCCAGATGGGTGTTACCATTTGAGGGTTTGTTCATGCACAGTCTGACAATGACAGCACGGATTGGATAGTGTCAGAATGTGCAGGGACACCCCCCCCCCCCCCCCCAACTGGTAACACTCATCTGGACCGTCATTGCAGATTGCTGGTAATGCATCATAACTTCTAGCAGAAATAGTAAAGAAATTACACAACATAGAGTCATAGATGTTCCTGAACTGTTTATAGCAAGAAGCATGCAGGTAAGTTGCTAAAACAGATACGTTAGGAGAGCTTTGAGCTCATCTTTAACGTATCTATTTAGGAGTCTGAGTTAAGGCCCATTTAGGGTCCATTCACACGTCCGCAAATGGGTCCGCATCCGTTCCGCATTTCCGGAGAGCGGCCCCGAACTTCCGGGCTTTGCGGACAAGAATAGGCAGTTCTATGGGTGTGCCAGCCGGGTGTATTGCGGATCCGTAATGAATGGACCCTTACACTGGCCGACTGAGCAGGCAATTTTCAGGATAAACCAATTGTTCCTGATAATACCACCTGCTCTTCAGAAGAGGTGAGAGCTGCATTTACATGCTGTGAACATGCAGTCATTATTTCTGGGCATCTGATCCCAGTTTACACAGCATAATCTGCAGCCCAGAAAATATGATTTAGGTGTAAACGTTAAAGGGGTTTTCTGCTTTCCCTATAGCAGGGATCAGCAATCTCCAGCACTCTAGCTGCTATAAAACTTCAACTCCCAGCCTGCACATTTACTTGGCTGTTCTTGTAATTCCCATAGAAGTAAAAGCAGGATTCTGGGAGTTGTAGTTTCTGAACAGGTGGAGTGCCAAAGGTTGCTGATCCCTGCCCTATAAGTGATGACTTATCCCCAGGATAGGTCACCAATATCATATCAGTGGGATCCAACTCACGCACCCCTGCTGATCAGCTGTATGAAGAGAATGCCATGCTCGCACGAGCGCTGCCTTCTCTTCACTGTTTACCTGCTTGCCGTCGACATTTCTGCGTTGAGCAGATATAATTACAGCTCCTCCACAAGCGGCGAGGGTGCCGGGGTCAGACCCCCTCTACAAGCGGCGAGGGTGCCGGGAGTCAGACCCCCTCCACCAGCGGCGAGGGTGCCGGGAGTCAGACCCCCTCCACAAGCGGCGAGGGTGCTGGGAGTCAGACCCCCTCCACAAGCGGCGAGGGTGCCCGGGAGTCAGACCCCCTCCACAAGCGGCGAGGGTGCCGGGAGTCAGACCCCCTCCACAGGCGGCGAGGGTGCCGGGAGTCAGACCCCCTCCACAAGCGGCGAGGGTGCCGGGAGTCAGACCCCCTCCACAAGCGGCGAGGGTGCCGGGAGTCAGACCCCCTCCACAAGCGGCGAGGGTGCCGGGAGTCAGACCCCCTCCACAAGCGGCGAGGGTGCCGGAAGTCAGTCCCCCTCCACAAGCGGCGAGGGTGCCGGGAGTCAGACCCCCCCCCCCCACAAGCGGCGAGGGTGCCGGGAGTCAGATCCCCTCCACAGGCGGCGAGGGTGCCGGGAGTCAGACTCCCTCCACAGGCGGCGAGGGTGCCGGGGTCAGACCCCCTCTACAAGCGGCGAGGGTGCCGGGAGTCAGACCCCTCCACAAGCAGCGAGGGTGCCGGGAGTCAGACCCCCTCCACAAGCGGCGAGTGTGCCGGGAGTCAGACCCCTCCACAAGCAGCGAGGGTGCCGGGAGTCAGACCCTCTCCACAGGCGGCGAGGGTGCCGGGAGTCAGACCCCCTCCACAAGCGGCGAGGGTGCCGGGAGTCAGACCCCCTCCACAGGCGGCGAGGGTGCCGGGAGTCAGACCCCCTCCACAGGCGGCGAGGGTGCCGGGAGTCAGACCCCCGCCGATCTGATATTGATGACCTATCCTGTGGATAGGTCATCAATATGGGGAAAGCAGAAAACTCCATTAACGATGCTTTCACTCGATGAATAAGCCTTTGGTAGTTCATCAGGTGATCGGCTCCATCTTCACACGGGCCAATTATCAGAAATGTACAGCGTTTGTACAAAGGGACCTTTACTTATAGAAAAAAATGGGTTGAATCCAGCGCCTTAAAATCACAAATCTTCTTTACTCCATATCAAATGTTAAAAAACGCACAGTTTATCATAGTTTAACATTTGATATGGAATAAAGAAGATTTGTGATTTTTACTCGCTGGATCCAGTCCCTTTTTGTCTGCTTGGATTATCCTGGTGTGATCTCGCCATGGATCCGTGCTGTGATCCTGCTATCTGTGAGCTGGATTTTATTTTCATCACATCACCTTTACTTCTACTCTGTGCTTCTCAGCTGAAATCCCTACTGTGACAAAGATAGGTCTAAACATTTCTAGTAATTCCACTGGAAAGGAGATAACTGTCCTCCGGCACCCCCATCTACCATGAGAACATGCGCTCAGCAATCTCTGGTAGTCCCATAGACTTGAAATGGAGCAGTGATGCACATGCTTTGACCTTTGCTCCATTATTGTGATCTGTCGCGGTCACAGCTTTTGGACGCAGATCCAGTACATCTTCAGAATCGCTTGTATGTATGCACTGGATGTGTCCAGTTACCAATCAGCGCCAGCACCAACCAGAGGACAAGTAATGCGACAGAAGCCACCTTGCAATGCTGTGGACGCTGGGATGCCAATATCAGGTCATACGGAGGCCTTCACTGTCACAGATGAGGTAGAGTATAAAGGCCTTTATGCTTGCATTGATCAAACAGGACTGTGTATGACATTTTTAGAAATGTAGATATAAATCAGCCAGGCCCTAACATGAGTTATGTGGCTCTGTGCAGGACTTGTATAATTAGAACCAAGGACAGGATTATATCCTGTTCTATGAAATCAGGAAAGTCTCAAATTCTTTTTTGTGGACTTCTTTTATACTTATACCGACCAGCCTCAAACATCTGCCAGCTGCATTTCACCCGAAACAAAACGTGACAGCCATGGGCAGACGCTAAAAATTAGGTAAAGTATTAGGGCTAATTCAAAAGACCAAAAGAAAAAAATGCTATAAAAAATGGGCATATTTTTATTCGGATGACTTTCCATCAGCCTGTGTGCATTACATCTGTTCTACATAAATTTTAGATTTGGATTAGTTCGATATTGGATCCGTTTTTTGATGTCTGCAAATATTCAGAGATCTGATGCAAAATGCAATGTTGTATTATCCTTACCTTCTGTATATGGATCTAGTGTGAATTTTCATCATATAACCGATGCTATTATTCTTTGTGCTCGGATCGGCTCATGATGAGAGGGTCCTCTACCTAAGCCTATACTCCCCCTACCTAGAAGCAGCAGAGTTATGCCGGAACTGCTTATCGAAGGGTAGCCTAAAGGGGGCCACACCAATGATGAGTACTGAGAAGAAGGGAGGGCTTCTGGGTGGGTCGAAAGCATTCGAACCGACAAGTGGGGGCAGGAGAGCCAGGTTTAAATAATTAAAGCCCCGCCTCCCCTCACACAAACACGGCACTCTTAATTGCCTACCACTTGTGCTCGGATCGGCTCATGATGAGAGGGTCCCCTACCTAAGCCTATACTCCACCCCCCCCCCCCCCCCCCTAGCTAGAAGCAGCAGAGTTATGCCGGAACTGCTTATCGAAGGGTAGCCTAAAGGGGCCAAAAGAACCATGCATAGGAGTTTGAAAACTTGATAACAGAAACTACAAACCAAAACTCGAAAGCCAGTGATATTTCGTATAAGGATCCGGGATATAATGCATGGAACACGCGGAACTGCGACGACCCAACCGTTTGATGACATGTACTGGCACTTTATGCATGGACGCCGCAGCTGCCGCGCCCATGCGGAAGGAATGTCCTGTGATCCAGAGAGGACCGACCCCTGAACCTGTCAACTAAACCTGAATGTACGTAAGAAAGGCCGCGGTGGTTAGCCGGGCATTGCCTAGTTCGAGTACGGGAGAACATGCCGCTTGGACTAAATACTATGCAGCCAAGCCTTCAAGGCCTGCACCTGACACCATCTGCTGTCCGTGGGAAAGTATCTGACCGCCACTGATTCCCCCGGCCGTGACGTCTTGGACGAGGCCAAGGTGAGGACATAGATGGACCCGCGCCGGATGAGCTGACCTTTCCGCAAGCACCCAGCCAGCGTATTGGTGCCCATGAGCTCGCCTGACCTGAGGAATCCATGGAAGGCCAGGTACAAGGCTGTTTCTACCAGAGCGCTAACCTGCGGCCCGAACGGTTTACCCTGCAGTTTGTCTGTCACGGCCTGAACAAGCTACGGGTAAATGGCTGACGCACATGTCGTTTCACAACAGACATCTTGCGCAAACCCTTCAACGCCGATTTGATCGGGTGGGTGGAGAAGAGTGACGGTAGGTCCGGATGTAGCATGTACCAATGGTGCTGAATACCTGCCATGTATAGTTAACAATGCTATAGGACAGGTTTAATTGAGAGTGGCAAAACCCAGACGAAGCCCAATAGGTGAGTGATAGGCCCCCGGCCAGCGGCCGGGTAGGTGTTCTCATATCTCTGAAACAGGCGCCAAGCTGTCTTGTAAGCCCTCAGAGTATTACTGGCCAAGGAATTGGCCATCAGTCTCTTAGCTATGGTGAGATGAGAGACTAGTCCCAGCGCAGCTGGGCCTGGTGAGGAATCATTTTTTTTTCTCCATGCGTGAGAGACTCTAATGGCGGAGTCATGTGTGTAAACCTAAAGCGGAGAAGCCATGCGCGAGAGACTAATGGCGGAGCCATGCGTGAGAGACTAATGGCGGAGTCATACGTGTAAAACTAAAACGGAGAAGCTCTACGTGAGAGACTCTAATGGCGGAGTCATATGTGTAAAACTAAAACGGAGAAGCCATGCGTGAGAGACTCAGTGTCACGACTGTGACTGATCCAGACAGGTCTGGGAGGAGAAGGTCGCAGCGACTTGCTACTCGCGATAGCTTGTGAGTTTGCTCCATGGTTCAGGGTATGTCATCCGGGTTTTGCCTTGTGAACCTTTTTGTCCTGACTGGGAGTTTGTAGGCATCCTTCTCAGGTGAGTCCTGTCTGCCACTCCCAGCTACTATATTAGTTTCAGTTTCACTTGCAGTCATTGCCAGATATAGTCCTTACTTCCAGTTCTATTCTGACCTTTGAAGGAGATCGTTTGATGGTGTTGCTGTGGAGCTCTTGTCCGGCGTGGACTGTCGTGATTGGGATCGCCTTCTCTGCTCGTGACTGGATAAGCCTATCTCTGTTATAGTTTGTTTGTTGCTGTCTTCCCCTGCTGTTCCCCTAGACATGAGTGATGGTGACTAGTGCTCCCATCGGCCTTTCCCCACTCTAGGCTTGTTAGGGTGACTGAGGGTTTAGGCATCCTGCTCGCCACACGGGTTCACACCCCGTCTAGGGTATCAGGGCAGACAGGTGCCAGCTTACGGTTAGTCAGGGGTGGCCATACTATTCCCATCCGTAGATAAGGGTCCCCCTTCCCCTCCGTCTGGTGCGACACGACCGCTGCTTGGATAGCGGTCGTGACAGTATATCTGGCCTTTTAAAAAAAAAAAAAAAAAGACATTTCTTTGCTTGCTGTTTTGCTTTGTATTTTTCTGTTCCACTATGGATCCGGTTACAGTTTTGGCGAGACAATTACAGGGATTATCCCTTGAAGTGGCAGGATTAAAAGCAACAGTGCTGCAGCAGCAGCAGCCATCCTTGGGTTCCACCGTTGCTACGGGAAACCAAGGTACTCCTGAGCCAAAAGTGGCTTTACCTGATAGGTTCTCAGGAGGGAGAGACCAATTTGTAACCTTCAGAGAAGCTTGCAAATTGTTCTTCAGGTTACGCCCTAGATCCTCCGGCGGTGAGGAACAACGGGTGGGCATTGTAATTTCTCTCCTGCAAGGAGATCCGCAGGCTTGGGCTTTCTCCCTACCATCAGACTCTCTGGCCTTACGATCAGTGGAGGAGTTTTTTGAAGCCCTGGGTCTCGTATATGATGACCCGGACAGGGTCTCACTGGCTGAGTCTAAGCTACGTAGACTTCGGCAAGAGAACCGGTCTGCTGAACCATATTGTTCCGAATTCCGTATGTGGGCTACTGATATGTTATGGAACGACTCGGCCCTTAGGAGTCAGTTCTGCCAGGGGTTGTCTGAAAAATTAAAAGACGCGCTGGCGGTATACGAGGTCCCTGGGTCTCTGGAGGCTGCTATGTCTCTGTCCATAAGAATCGACAGACGACTCAGGGAGAGACTATTAAATTTTACGGAGGCCTCTATAGGGCAGGGATCGATTTGTTATGATCCAGTCGAACCAATGCAAATAGGGGGCGCCACTAGACGGGTGAATCCTCCTAAGTTCCGCCGTAGGTCAGAGGTTTGTTTTCGTTGTGGGGGGAGGGGTCATTTTGTAAAGGTTTGTCCCTCAGAACCCAAGAGACCACAAACAAAGGAGCCGCCGGAAAACTAGAGTCCCCAGATTGTGCGGAGGATAACAGTCTGGGCGTATTCGTTTTCTCCATACGCATGTCTCAGTTTTTGTTGTCCGCTACCGTTGAGGCGAGCAATAAGACTGAGATCTGTTCCGTCTTTTTGGACAGTGGGGCGGGGGTCAACTTGGTGGATTCACGGTTTGCTCAGGCTCTGGGTTTTACTCCGGAACCGATACGCAGAACTATTCCTGTTTTTGCCATCGACTCCTCCCCTCTTACTCAGAAAGAGTTAACTCAGATCATCCATAATATCCATCTGCAGGTAGGGGACCTCCATAAAGAGCATATCTCTTGTTATGTCCTGGACGGTCTTCCGGCTCCTATGGTATTGGGGCTTCCCTGGCTGGTGACTCACAATCCAGTGGTGGATTGGCAGGCCGGGGAGATTGTGGAGTGGAGTGAACATTGTAAGGACAACTGCTTGAGTAGTAGGTGCTCTACACTCTCTGTAACATCTTTACCTGCCTTTCTGTCAGATTTTATGGATGTGTTCTCTGAGAAGGGTTGTCAGGGGTTACCACCTCATTGTCCATATGATTGCCCGATTAATCTACTACCTGGGGCAAAACTACCTAAAACCCGGTTATACAATCTTTCCGGCCCGGAGAGGAAGGCTATGAAAGATTATATTTCGGAGAGTTTGGCTAAGGGACACATCAGACCCTCCTCTTCACCTGTGGCTGCAGAGTTCTTTTTTGTTAAAAAGAAAGATGGGGGCCTACGTCCTTGCCTGGATTTCCGGGAATTAAACCGGATAACTATCCGAGATCCCTATCCTCTTCCTCTCATTCCCGACCTCTTTAATCAGGTTGCTGGTGCTAAATGGTTCTCCAAAATGGATCTCAGAGGAGCCTATAACCTGGTTCGCATCAAAGAGGGCGATGAGTGGAAGACGGCTTTTAATACTCCGGAAGGGCATTATGAAAATCTGGTCATGCCATTTGGTCTTACTAATGCGCCTGCGGTGTTCCAACATTTTGTCAACGATATTTTTAGTCACCTTATCGGGAGATTTGATGTGATATATCTTGATGACATCCTGGTCTATTCCCCGGATCTGGATACACATAAGATCCATGTGAGACAAATGCTGCAGATATTAAGGGCCAACAAATTGTTTGCTAAGTTAGAAAAATGTGTGTTCGCCGTAAAAGAACTGCCATTTCTGGGGTATGTGTTGTCAGATTCAGGTTTCCGCATGGATCCAGAGAAAGTTCGGGCGATTATAGACTGGGATCTGCCTGAGAACCTGAAGGCATTGCAACGCTTCCTGGGGTTTGCCAATTTTTATAGAAAATTTATAAAGAACTATTCCTTGGTGGTCAAACCACTGACGGACATGACCCGAAAGGGATCCGATTTTTCCAAATGGTCACATGCAGCCAAAACTGCCTTTGCATCTCTGAAGGAGAGATTCACCTCGGCCCCTATTCTCGTACAGCCAGATGTCTCGCTTCCTTTTATTGTAGAGGTTGACGCATCAGAGGTGGGGCTGGGAGCGGTACTATCTCAGGGCCCGTCCCCTGGTGAATGGCGTCCGTGTGCTTTCTTTTCGAAGAAATTGTCTACTGCAGAAAGGAACTATGATATTGGCAACAGGGAACTTTTGGCTATTAAGTTGGCTTTTGAGGAGTGGCGTCATTTTTTGGAGGGGGCGGTTCATCCCGTCACGGTGATTACTGATCACAAAAACTTATTATATCTGGAGTCTGCTAAACGTCTCACCCCTAGACAGGCTCGGTGGTCGTTATTTTTTACTAGGTTTAATTTTGTAATAACCTATCGCCCGGGGGCAAAAAATACTAAGGCGGATGCATTGTCTCGAAGTTTTCCTGGAGGGGGTGATGTTGAGGTACCAGAGCCCATTTTGCAAAAGGGGGTGGTGGTCTCTGCATTACACTCAGGTTTAGAGGGGAGGGTGTTGGAAGCTCAGGGGGACGCCCCGGCCTCCTGCCCCTCGGGTAAACAGTTTGTGCCAGAAAATTTACGCCTGGAGATACTAAAAGAACACCATAACTCCACACTGGCAGGACACCCAGGTAGTAGGGCAACCTCTGAATTAGTGTCTCGTCGGTTCTGGTGGCCTAAGTGGCGCCAGGAGGTGTTGAATTTTGTGTCTGCATGTGCTACCTGTGCTCGTTCTAAGGTAGATCATACTCGTCCGGCAGGGCGTCTTTTACCTCTAGCCATCCCCAACAGGCCTTGGACGCACCTATCAATGGATTTCATTACGGATCTACCAGTATCAGCGGGGAAAACTGTTATTCTTGTAGTTGTTGACAGATTCAGTAAAATGGTGCACTTTATTGCTCTTGCCGCATTGCCTAATGCTAACACACTGGCTCAGGTTTTTATTGACCACATCGTGAAGCTTCACGGGGTCCCTTCCGATATTGTTTCGGATCGTGGTACCCAATTCGTTTCTAAATTTTGGAAAGCTTTTCGTTCTCGTTTAGGGGTTCATCTGTCGTTTTCTTCATCTTTCCATCCACAGTCCAACGGTCAGACTGAACGTACCAATCAAAACCTAGAGACATATTTGAGATGCTTTGTTTCCGAAAATCAGGAGGAATGGTCATCTTATTTACCGTTAGCCGAATTTGCCATTAATAATCGTCGTCAAGAATCCACCGATAAGTCACCATTTTTTGGTGCGTATGGTTTCCATCCTCAGTTTTGTACGTTTAGTGAGGGGGGGCCGTCTGGGATTACCGAGGAGGAATGATTTGCGTCTTCACTTTCTTCAGTGTGGCAGAGTGTGCAAGAAAGTTTGAAGAGAATGGGTGGTAGATACAAACGTGTGGCTGATAGGAGGCGCTCTGAAGGTCCGGACCTTGGTGTGAATGACTTGGTGTGGTTGTCTACCAGAAATATCAAGTTGAAGGTTCCCTCATGGAAATTAGGTCCGAGATTTATTGGTCCTTATAGGGTAATTAAGATCATTAACCCGGTGGCTTTTCGTCTGGAGCTACCTCAGACTCTAAGGATCCATAATGTCTTCCACAGATCTCTGCTTAAGAGATATGTAGAACCTCCTGAACCATTGCCACTACCGCCTCCACCGGTGGTTGTTGATGGCAGTCTTGAGTTTCAGGTAGAAAAGATTGTTGACTCACGATATGTTCGCCGCTCTCTTCAGTACCTGGTGCGATGGAGAGGTTATGGTTCCGAAGAGAGAATGTGGGTTCCAGCTTCAGAGATAAAAGCGGACAGACTCATTCAGGCTTTTCATAGCTCCCATCCGGAGAGGCCTGGTCTTGAGGGTCCAGGGGCCCCTCGTAGAAAGGGGGGTACTGTCACGACTGTGACTGATCCAGACAGGTCTGGGAGGAGAAGGTCGCAGCGACTTGCTACTCGCGATAGCTTGTGAGTTTGCTCCATGGTTCAGGGTATGTCATCCGGGTTTTGCCTTGTGAACCTTTTTGTCCTGACTGGGAGTTTGTAGGCATCCTTCTCAGGTGAGTCCTGTCTGCCACTCCCAGCTACTATATTAGTTTCAGTTTCACTTGCAGTCGTTGCCAGATATAGTCCTTACTTCCAGTTCTATTCTGACCTTTGAAGGAGATCGTTTGATGGTGTTGCTGTGGAGCTCTTGTCCGGCGTGGACTGTCGTGATTGGGATCGCCTTCTCTGCTCGTGACTGGATAAGTCTATCTCTGTTATAGTTTGTTTGTTGCTGTCTTCCCCTGCTGTTCCCCTAGACATGAGTGATGGTGACTAGTGCTCCCATTGGCCTTTCCCCACTCTAGGCTTGTTAGGGTGACTGAGGGTTTAGGCATCCTGCTCGCCGCACGGGTTCACACCCCGTCTAGGGTATCAGGGCAGACAGGTGCCAGCTTATGGTTAGTCAGGGGTGGCCATACTATTCCCATCCGTAGATAAGGGTCCCCCTTCCCCTCCGTCTGGTGCGACACGACCGCTGCTTGGATAGCGGTCGTGACACTCAGATGGCGGAGTCATATGTGTAACCTAAAACGGAGAAGCCATGCGTGAGAGACTCTAATGGCGGAGTCGTATGTGTAAAACTAACACGGAGAAGCCATGCGTAAGAGACTCTAATGGCGGAGTCATATGTGTAACCTAAAACGGAGAAGCCATGCGTGAGAGATTCTAATGGCGGAGTCATATGTGCAAACCTAAAACGGAGAAGCCATGCGTGAGAGACTCTAATGGCGGAGTCGTATGTGTAAAACTAACACGGAGAAGCCATGCGTGAGAGACTCTAATGGCGGAGTCATATGTGTAACCTAAAACGGAGAAGACATGCGTGAGAGACTTTAATGGCGGAGTCATATGTGTAACCTAAAACGGAGAAGCCATGCGTGAGAGACTCTAATGGCGGAGTCGTATGTGTAAAACTCACACGGAGAAGCCATGCGTGAGAGACTCTAATGGCTGAGTCATATGTGTAACCTAAAACGGAGAAGCCATGCGTGAGCGACTCTAATGGCGGAGTTGTATGTGTAAAACTAAAACTGAGAAGCCATGCGTGAGAGACTCAGATGGCGGAGTCATATGTGTAAACCTAAAACGGAGAAGCCATGCGTGAGAGACTCTAATGGAGGAGTCATATGTGTAACCTAAAACGGAGAAGCCATGCGTGAGAGACTCCAATTTTTTTTTAATTTTTTTTAACTATAAACCACTTAAGCAGCTCCCGTATGGGCACAGCTCTGAGTACGAGCATGAAGAGCATGGTATAACGCAGATCACCTGCACGGACTAACTAACATCCTGTGCCTAAATAACCCCCTTGGAACCTTATGTACGGCTGGCAGCAGGAAGCCAGCCACCGCCTATGATCTGCTCCCCCTGACCGAGCCTAGTACTCCTTCCCCTGATCCCTGCCTACCTAACGGCACGGCGGCCCGTGCCAGACTTTATTGAAGATGAGGAGCCTTTACCCCCAGCCGCGTGGGGAGCTCACGCTGCTCCCTGGCAGAATGCATCAGTGCGGGGGAGCCCCCCTCCTCAGCTAGGGCCGACCCACCGCCGGCTGGACACTCGTACCGCGTGGGGAGCAGCGCCACTCCCTGGCAATGTGCACCGGATCAGAGGGAGCCCTTCCTTTACCGTGGGCCCCGGCCCCCGCTGGTTTGAACCGTGTGCCGCGTGAGGAGCCGCACAGCTCCCTGGCATTGTGCGCCGGTGCGGGAGTGCCCCCCCTCACCTAGGGGCTGGTTATTGTGACTGGAACCCGCTGGGAGACTGAAGCCTGACTGGACCTACCTGTGACCGTGAGGGTTGACCTCCCAGGCCGTGGCTGACCCGCGTGCATAGTCGTGACGCAACTACCCGTAGATGCCCACCCAGTGCCTGTAGTCAACGGGAGTGCGACCGAGTCTGTGGATGTGACCGACTAGCCCCTGTAGTCGTGAGGGGACCCTACATCGAGAGTAGCGGTAACGGACCATCGCCTGTAGACGTGGTAGTATTACCTCACGAGTCTGTTGACATGAGACTAATGCCTGCAGTCGTGGCAGGCCTATATAATGAGTCTGTAGTCGTAACAGATTTGTGCCTGCAGTCGTGGCAGGGCTTTAGAGCGGGTCTGTAGTCGTGACAGACTGATGCCTGCAGTCGTGGCAGGACTTTATAACGAGTCTGTAGTCGTGACAGACTGATGCCTGCAGTCGTGGCAGGGCTTTATAACGGGTCTGTAGTCGTGACAGACTGATGCCTGCAGTCGGGGCAGGGCTTTATAACGAGTCTGTAGTCGTGACAGACTAAATGCCTGCAGTCGTGGCAGGGCTTTATAACGAGTCTGTAGTCGTGACAGACCTGGCAAAACAAAATTTATATCTATATATTTTTTTTTTATAATTTTTATATATATATATATATATATATATATATTTTTTTTTTTTTCAAACTTCCCACCAAAGGCCATGACTGTAGGCGCCACTCTGCAAGACATGCGCCAGTGGCCTGAGCATTGATAGGCCACCATACCCAGTCCCCCAAGCCCACGCAGGAGTAAAAAGGGGGGTGGCCCACGCATGCGCACCACACCTGACTCACCTGGCGGCCATAACAGCCACAAACCCCACAGTATCGCAAAGTAGCCAACCACCTGTGGACCTGAATAAACAAGGACAGACATGTGAGTGAGCGAACCTCGGCTGAGTGAGCCTTCACCCACGCAACCGCTCCCTAGCTAACCACCGGCTTGTCGCGGCTGCGCCCGAAACCGACCCACTGACTCCCGACGTACCGTATGGGCTATGGGCGGCCAGGCTGTGTGCTCAAGGCGTAGTGGCCATCCCCCTTCCTTGAACCCTCTTTTATTTAATACTTTAAAAAAAAAAAATATATATATATATATATATATATATATTTTTTTTTTTTAAACTGACGCCTGCCTTAGTGCCTAGCCACTGGTGCTGAGCAAGGAGCCCAGTACCTGGACTGCAGTACCAGCATGGCCTGTAGGTGTCGCCCTCTCTCAGACCAGGACCTGCTAGAGCGCCGAAGGGCAGTGAGCCGCACTGTGGAGCCGATGGCCGGCGTGACCGATGCGCTGCGCGCGATGGTATGAGAGCGGGAGTGTGACTCGCCGCAACGGAGCCACAGGTGAGGAGGCTGTTGTACAGTTTAGCCTGGGGGACGCTGCATGTGGGAGCGGGGTGCCTAGAGCGGATCGGAAGTGCGGGCAGTCACAGGTGCGGCTAGGGACTGGCGGGCACGCCCGGCAGCATGACATGACATAAATAACGAGACGGGTGTGCAGCTACCCGGCCTACCTATTCTCCGCAGCGATGAGCCCGACGCCGCCGACCGCACAAACTAACAACGAGACACACGACCTCTCTGGAAGGACAGCCAACCCACGAGCCGATTCGAAAGCATTCGAACCGACAAGTGGGGGCAGGAGAGCCAGGTTTAAATAATTAAAGCCCCGCCTCCCCTCACACAAACACGGCACTCTTAATTGCCTACCACTTGTCTCCATTGACTTAGTTGCAAAAAGAACCAAGCAACAAGTGGTATAACGTTTTAGATTTTTTTTTAAATGCCTAGCCATTTACCAGGTATACACTGGATTAGTAAATATGCCCCTAAAGCTTAGACTTGTTGCTATATACTTCTCCTTGCTTTACAATCCAGTCCCGGCATTGGCTTTAATATTGCATCACAAATTCCATCAAAATGGCACATTTGGAAGCCCCTGCAAAATTCCTATAGATTTTATAGCTTTCAGAGAAATTCTCATTCAGTTGACATCTGTCTCCTTCAACCTCCGTAGACTGTTGGGAAAAAGAGACAAGCTGCTGCCAGACTCTTCTACAGAAGGTTTCGCCCATTTGCGCTCCTATCGAGGAACAGATAGACAGATGTACAGTGACATTTATCTAATGTGTGTGGGTAGCTTAAAGCGGCTTTCATTAAGATAGGTCATCAGTATCAGATTGGTGAGGGTCTGATTCTTGGCACCCCCGGCCAATCAGCTGCTTGAAGGGGCCGCAGTGCTCATGCTGTGACCTCTTCATTATCTACATTACACGTCAGGCATTTAGCGGTGGCGGTGCCGGGGGCCAAGAGACAGACCCCTAATACTGTAATCCCAGAAAACGCCTTTAAATATATATGTATACATATTTAATTGACTATGCAATGTACTGCTCAATTGTTTCTCTTTTTTATTGTAATTTCATATAAGTTACACAATTCAAATTAGTCACAGAGCACCAGTAAAAAAATATTATATTTTTTTAAATCACATAAATGTAAAAAGACAATGTCACTTAAAAGGAGAGGTAGCAGAAAGAAACACACCATTCTGGTCAGTTACACAGACTAGATATTAATAATCTGTTGTAAATTCTTATATAGAAAATTTAGTAAGGGTATGTCCCATATTTTTTAATTATATAAGCAATAATAGCTATCAGGGACCCATAATCCTTCACACCAATTCATCAAAGAATAGCAACAAAGTAATACCCGGGATCAAAGAAATACGTTTTCCATTTTAGGAAACCTGGGACCTGCTACGAGGAACTTACCCAAAGGTTCTGTGTACACAAACCAGGATGGCGCCAGGATGTACTACTATTATAGTCTTGGCATGTGGGCCACTTTTGGTGTTTTCTCTATATTTATTTAAAATTCAAATTAGGTATGACATTTTCTCTGAACTAGGGTCTTCTCGTGTAAACACCTATTTTAGCCAGTAGAGGGCGCCCCTTGTGCTTCCACAATTCCAAAATAGTTAGCAGTAGAAGCATAAAGCTCATGTTTTCTTGTCTATTCTTTTCATTCTCTTATGCTTTCTACACAATATGTTGCTTACTACACTTCCAGTTTCGGTTCCAGTTTCAGGTCTGTGTTTAAGTTACTCTTGTCCGTCTGCCTTGTCTCTGTGTCCAGCCTGCCTATGTCTGTATCTTCACTATCATCCTGCCAGCCTGTTTATCCTGTGCCTCCCACAATTTACGTTGTCGGGACCTCAGAAACCTGCATTTAAGTCTTAGTGACTGTTCAAACTATACGTGCAGTTTTCCTGCATCTTTGGTGCATTTTCTGAATCCTGATCGTCTGATGTTTGCACTAGAGTCCCTGAATCCTGTGGGTTAGCTGCCAACTAGACCGGAACTATCCCAGGAGGTAGCAGTCCAGTTGCTCTCCTGCAGTTAAGACCAGATTCCTGTATGGGGTGAAGGGTGAATAATAGGGGACCACCAGAATAATGCCCTTAGGCAGGCATGGGATTCGGCCAGTTCCCTCAGGTTCTCCAGATCCGGTTGTTGAAATTACAGCGGCAGTTCGAGATGAGTGCTTCCATTCCATAGTTTAGCTCCTTAGGCTTTTTCAAAGTTGGGTGGTATATGTGTAGTGTATATATGGTGTATTTATGTATGTGTACCATGTATATAGTGTATTTATGAGTGTTGCATATATATGGTGTATGTATATGTAACAATGTGTTGTGATGCCGCATTTCCGCCGTTGAGTAGGGAACCTGTTAAAAATTTGAATCCCACCGCTGCCCTTAGGGTTTTGTTCAAAGCCAAGCAGGACAGTTGGCACAGTGGGTCCACACTTGCTGATTTATAACATTCATTTGCTTAATATAATGTTGTTATGTTTGTAATTAGGGATGAGCAAATTGACTTTGGATGAAACATCCGAAGTCGATTCGCATAAAACTTAGTTTCAATACTGTACAGAGCGAGCCCTCCGTACAGTATTAGAATGTATTGGCTCCAATGAGCCAAAGTTATTACTTCGAGAAGTCTCGCGAGACTTCACATAATAACTTCAGAAAATTGATTTATACTGTAAAAAAAACATTTCCCGAACTCGTGTCCAGTTCCAAGTGGCACCACTCTTGATTTTGGATAAAAAAAATAAAAAAAACTACAGCAAAAACAGTAGAATTTTCCCCCATATAAGGTGTATGAAACCACCCTAAGAAGGCTAGCCCGATCTGTACGAGTAATTGTTGGAACTATTGGTGAGCGAAGCAAAGCATTTGAGGCGGAATTCGGTCTGAAGTTTAGGAAAACATCAATTTGCAACAAATCCGAATTTCCTTGAGCGTCCTGGTAACAAATCAGTTTTTCCTAAAATGGCAGCTGATGATACAAAGTGAAATTAAGAAGCCCGGTAATGCGATATCACCTATAATGTTGTGCAGCCAGCCAATCTGCAGATAGCCATCCCCTGTGATGTCACAGCCCTATAAAACCCTCATCCCGCGCGATCTCTGCCACAAGTAGCAGCAGAAGAATGGGAGGTGGTAGCAGCTGCAGCAACAGGCCAGAGCTGACACTGTCATCCAGGGGTCGCCAACAAACCAGCTGTACTGGAATGGTTGACTCACTCTTTAACATCAGATACACACAGCCAGGAAATGGTGGGTTCCTCTCAAACCATGCTTAGTTGGCATGGTCTAGGGACTGCCTCTATGCCCTCACCTGTCCTGAACCTGCCTCTTGCTTTTGCTACTCCTTCTGCTAGCCAAGTAATGATAGCCACTGGCTCTGCTCTGCAGCAAGGATGAGATTTCTGAGGACAGTCAGCAGTAACAGGCCAGTCCAGACTTAGAGGAGAGGTCTGCTGCGGACTCCTTTAGGCGTGCAACTACCGATAACAGTCAGGTGGGAGCACATGTTGCGAGAGGTCAAGGACATATGCAAGAGACAGGAGAGGATGACAAAAGTGACAAGTAGTGATGAGCGGCAGGGGCAAATTCCAATTTGCGATATTTAGCGAATATTTGGGCGAATATTCGTCATATATTTGCAAATTCGAGAATTTGTGATTTTTTTTTGGATTGCAAAAATCAGCAATGTAATATTGCGCGTATTGCGCGCACAATACAGGCGTGGGTCACTGATGCTACATTTTTCAAGCTGCTAGAAATTTCCTGAGACTGGAGAAAATGGTTGGCATGGAAGAACATCACAATAGCTTTATATGCAGATAGAGTGCTCCAATATATTTGCAGTTGTGCAAATCGGCAATTAATGATGCACATATTTTTGCGCAATACGTGCAACTTCACATTTTAGCAGGTCTGAATACATATTACTGATTAGTGCACTATGTATTGCTGTGAACTTGTGACATCACAGCACTATGTCTGTAGCATGTATGTATGGACAGCAGAACCTATCACACTACCTAACACCCTGCACTGGAATCAGCTACACTATATCAGGATATAACCTACACTGACCTCCCCCTAACTATCTGTATTATATATATAAGCAGGGCCGTCTTTACCAAGGGGCAAAAGGGGCAGCTGCCCTGGGCCCAGTTGCTCCTGGGGGGCCCAAGGCAGCTGCCTCTTGAGCCCTGCTAGCCACTGCCCCGGGTGTCAAGCTGTCAGCTCTACCAGGATTCCAGGCATCATGATCGTACTGTGTTAAAGTTGTGATTTAGGACCTTAATGACATCATCACCATGTGACCAGTAACATAGCAATTATCACAGGTCCTGTGGAGTGTTGCAGAAGTTAACTGTGGAGCTTTTTTTGTGTGAAGATTACATCAGAAAAAGGTGACAGGGGCTGTTATGTTAATATACTGTAAACTACTGTATAGTGGGGGGCTGTATACTGTGGGGGGCTGTATACTGTGTGGGGGCCTGTATACTGTGTGGGGCCTGTATACTGTGTGGTGGGCTGTATACTGTGGGGGGCTGTATACTGTGTGGGGCTGTATACTGTGTGGGACTGTATACTGTGTGGGGGCTGTATACTGTGTGGTGGGCTGTATACTGTGGGGGGCTGTATACTGTGTGGGACTGTATACTGTGGGGGCTGTATACTGTGTGGTGGGCTGTATGCTGTATACTGTGGGGGGCTGTATACTGTGGGGGGCTGTATACTGTGAGGGACTGTATACTGTGTGGGACTGTATACTGTGTGGGACTGTATACTGTGTGGTGGGCTGTATACTGTGTGGGGGCCTGTATACTGTGTGGGACTGTATACTGTGTGGGGGCTGTATACTGTGTGGTGGGCTGTATACTGTGGGGGGCTGTGGGACTGTATACTGTGGGGGGCTGTATACTGTGTGGTGGGCTGTATGCTGTATACTGTGGGGGGCTGTATACTGTGGGGGACTGTATACTGTGTGGGACTGTATACTGTGTGGGACTGTATACTGTGTGGTGGGCTGTATACTGTGTGGGACTGTATACTGTGTGGTGGGCTGTATACTGTGTGGTGGGCTGTATACTGTGTGGTGGGCTGTATACTGTGTGGTGGGCTGTATACTGTGTGGGGGGCCTGTATACTGTGTGGGGGGCCTGTATACTGTGTGGGGGGCCTGTATACTGTGTGGGGGGCCTGTATACTGTGTGGGGGCCTGTATACTGTGGGTGGGGGCTGTATACTGTGGGGGGAGGCTGTATACTGTGGGGGCCTATATAGTGTGGGGGGGCCTGTATAGTGTGGGGGGGCTATACTGCTGTACTGTATACTGTGGGGGTCTGTATAATGTATACTGAGGGTACGGTATAGTGTGGAGTGCTATACTGCTGTACTGTATAGTGTGGGCGGCTGTATCGTGTATTGTTTGGGGTGCTGTATACTGTGAGGTGTTGTATACTGTGGGGTGCTGTATACTGTGGGCTGCTATACTGCTCTACTATATACTGTGGGGTACTGTATAGTGTGGGGTGCTAAACTGCATACTGTGTGGTGTTGTATACTATAGGGTGCTATACTGCATACTGTGGGTTGCTGTATACTATAGGGTGCTATACTGCATACTGTGGGGTGCTGGGGTGCACTGGAACACTAGGGTGAGCTGAGCCCCGGTCTCCTTCCTGCAGAGCGGTGCCCACTTCCAGCCTGAGCCCAGCTACCCAGAGCACTGACCCTGAGCCGCTGGAGTCTTCAGAACTGGAAGTATTTACAGTAATTCACTGGACTCTACCAGGTGTGTGGATTTTTTGTGTTTGTGTGTTGTGGTGGAGGGCGTGATTGCCTGCTAAGGTGTGGGAAAGCGGGATCCAGGGGGCCCAAGTAAATTTTTGCCCAGGGTCCAATCAATATTAAAGACGGCCCTGTATATAAGCTAACTAACTAACTAATGTAATTACACAGTAAAGCACAGAGCACAGCAATGACACTGCCGTCTCTCTCAGAACTCCATAAAACCAGCAGAAAATGGCTACTGGGGAGGTTCTTATCTAGTAAGGGGTAGGCAACTTTCCTATTGGTTGCTAGGGATGTTGCTAAGCTCAGACAAAGACATTGCAGCCTTCTCATTGGCCCACAAGCAAGAAGGGAGGTTACTGATGAAAAAAAAAAAAAAATCTAGAATATTCGAGAATACGAATATATAGCACTATCTATATTCTAAATCTTCGGGAATTCTTGAAGTGGCGATATTCGCAATTAAAATTCGCGATTTGAATATTTGCACCCAACACTAGTGACGAGCAAACATATGTAGATGATGATGTAGCTGATCGCATGTGGGAGCCGGGTAAAGAGGGGGCATCGTCATCATCAAGGGACAGCATGCCCGTGAGGCAGCAGGGTTGAACCAGTGGGAGATCTGCAGCCAAACGTGGGAGGGGTACACCGTCTGCTACTCGGGAGAATACCTGTGAGGAACAAGTCTCTTAGGGACGTTTGTGCGGCGGTATGCAGGATGTGTGGGCAGAAGGTGAGGCACGGCCAAGGTGCTAATGTTGGCACGACGGCCCTGCGTCAACACATACAGCATCTTCATATAGTGGTGTGGGAAAACAGTGCCACTCATTTAGTGTTACAGCCTGATGCAGCAACTGCTGCATCTCCCACAGGCCGGCACCCCCTCTCAAGCAGTCAGGGCTTGTCAACGTATGCAAAAGAAAGCTGTCGTTCCTTCCCATCAACTTCAATGTTGTATATTGCTTCTGATACTCCTCCTCGTCACTTGTTTCAACAGCAATTGATCACAGAGGTAATCGCAAAAAGACAACAGTATGCGTGCACTCATCCAACAATGCAGAAGTTGAACGTGCACCTGGCCAAGTTTCTGGTACTACAGTCCCTTCCTTTCCATGTAGTTGACTTTAGACATTTCAGAGAACTGGTGGATTGTGTCCACCCAAGGTGGAGAGTCCGAAGCCAGTCCTTGTGTAACAGTCCTACAGGCTCACCTGAGTCAGAGGACCGCTGGCTGGAGGTAGGAGTGGAGCCCAGTGGCAAGGACCGCAGGCAGGTAGTAGGTGCAGGAAGTCTGGCAGAGGCGTAGTCAGTAGGCAGGCGGTGGGTCAGGGCAGGCGGCAGTAAGCGTGGTCAGACAATCCGGATGGCAACGGTCGTAGCAGTTCAGTAGGTAGGGACAAAGCAGAAGAGTAGTCGGTAGGCAATTCCTGGTCAGCAGTGGACTTCCAGTAGCAGCAAGAGCAGCAGATGAGGAGAAGCTTGATCAAGGCTCAGGAGCTCAATAATCAGCAAGCTAGAGTGCAAGGGGCTGGACTTATATAGGGAAGTACCAGGTGTGGGGAATCAAGGGTGATGAGCAAGGCTTGGCAAGACTGAGGTTACATAATAGGTTTCAGGGAGGAATGTCCAAAGAGGACGGTAGCCTAGTAAGCAGGGCTACCGCCTGGGATGTGGCTGGTCACGGGTTTGAATCCCGACACCTTGGGCCTCTCGGTGTCTGGTAAAGTTCAGGCTAGCGCTGACGTATGGAGTTGTTACTATGGTCAAGAACAATATATGTCGTTCACAGCCTCTTGGGTAAATGTGGTTCTGACCCAGGCACACCAGCAACTTGGCTAGGTTATGGCAATGCCGCCTCTTTGTTGTAATCATGGTATTTATGCAACAATGTCCTCTTCTGCCTCATCACCCTCCCCTCTAGGCTCAGTTCACAGTGGTCTTCCAGCATATCACCTGTGCAAAGCTAGGTGTTGTCATGCAGTTCTGCACTTGGTCAGCCTGGCTGAACGAAGCCACAACGGGGAGGAACTGCTCGGCAAAACCAATAAAGAAATTGAAGACTGGCTGTCTTATCACAAACTGGATATAGGAACCATGGTTATTGATAATGGTAAGAACGTTTTGTCTGCGCTGCGTCAGGGAGGGCTGACCCATGTGCCCTGCATGAGCACGTCTTCAATCTCGTTGTCACGCTGTTCCACAAGTCTTCCACTTCACTGCAACAGCTCTTAAAAATATCCAGTAAACTGTGCATGCACTTCAGCCACTCTTACCATACAAAACATGCCCTCCTTGAGCTGCAAAGGCAAAATGCTCTTCCCCAACATTGCCTAATATGTAACGTTCCCACCCGTTGGTACTCCAAGCTCCATATGTACGAGCAGAGGAAGGAGGTCAACGATTTCTTAATGCTGCAGACGGACAGGTCTACTTCCCGGTGTAACTTACACGTTAGCCAGTGACACATGCCATTTGCTCAAGCCCTTTGAGAAGGGTACTTTGTTTGTCAATCGGCAGAACTACGGGATGAATTATGTCATTCCCCTCATTCACAACCTGGAGAGGATGCTGAGAAATCTGATTGGCGAGGGGACAGAAGACATGGCGTGGACCCTGAGGAGGATGAACTGGCAGAGGAGGAGGGGGAGATGAGGACGAGGAGGAGGACATAAACGCCCAGGAATTTTATACACAACTAGGTGGTTTATCTGCTCAAGTGACAGGAGAGGGCAACGACAAAGATGACCCCGAAAGACGTGTCCGTATGCAGTGGAGATGAAGGCAGGGAGGCCCTCTGACACCCTTGCGCAAATGGCGAGATCCATGCTTTCTTGTTTTTGTAGTGACAGCTGCATTGTCAGGATTCGGCAGAGGGATGACTACTGGCTAGCCACATTGTTAGACCCTTGCTACCGGTTAAAAATTAGGGCATTTTTAGACCTTCTGAGAGGGATGCAAAAATGGACTACTATATAGACATGCTATGTAGTTGATTGGTCGCTGCCTACGAACACCATCGCCTGTCCTCAGGAAGGTCTGACCGGGGGGACCCTTTGCGCCCACGCTCCAATGCCATGACTGGTGGGGGGGATATGGGGGCAGAAGCAGCACCAGCTGCATAAGCAGTAACTTAAGTCTGGAGTCTCTGATGAGCAGTTTTCTTCAGCTGCCTTCTGAAGAAACCACCCAGCAGCAGCCGGACATGCAGCAGAACCTCAACCAGCAAGTGGTGGAATACTTGGACTGCACCGTGTCCCCCATGATCCAAGTTCCCCTGGACTGCTGGGCATGCAAACTTGAAGTGTGGCCGCAGCGGCTGAGTTTGCCATGGGCATGGTTTCCTGCCCTGCCTGTAGTGTGGCATCAGAGGGGGTGTTCAGTGCGGCAAGGAGCATAGTTACCCCAAAGAGAACTCACCTTTCCTCCCAAAATGTTGAGAGACTAATCTTCATAAAGATTAGTCAGGTGTGGATCAACCAGGATTTCCAGACACTGGTGCCTGATGCAACAGAATAGATTATTCTGCCTCTAATGACCATACTGTAGCGTGCTGGCACACTGGAATATTGTACAAAATGGGCCGTTACTTCTGGCCACGTGCTGCTGCCAACATTCTTATGCTGCCACCCACCTGCTGCCATTCCTACAAAGGGGCTTCTTGGCCTACTGATATTTACATGTTTACAAAGATACGCATATCACTGCCCCTTGCTATCACACTGCTGTTCTGCTACTACTGTGATCTGCCACCATCTTGTGTTGTATGTCACTGCTGCTGCCCCCCCCTCCACTCTATTATGGGTCCACTATTGTCACTGTTACTGCCACCCTCCCCACACTGAATGTTGGTGCACTGCACAGTTATGTACACAGCTATAAATTGTAGTAGTCTGTAGTTTATTTATTTTACACACTTATTAAGCACTGACATATTCCGCAGCGCATTACAGACATTAACATCTCACTGTCCCTAATGGGGCTTACAATCTAAGTTCCCTATCAGTATGTCTTTGGAGTGTGGGAGGAAAACGGAGAACACCCACACAAACACGGGGAGAACCTAGGACCCCCTCGCTGCAAGGCACCAGTGCCATCATGCTCAGCAGTCACCTACACTCTCCCTGCAGTTTAGCTTCCAAGCCTTCCCACTGAGATTGGTCCACCAAGTGGGAAGGATATGATTAGTCAGATTGGGATGGGTATTCCAAATTTATAGCAATTTGTCACTAATAAATTTTCATGGTGAATTTCAGGAAAGCTGCCGAATCAAATTTTTCAAAACTTTGCTCATCTCTAGTTGGAACCTTATAGTGAGGCTTTACGAAAGGATAAAGGTACTATCCCACAAAATGTTTTACTATACAAGGAACATGGCATTATTGCATGTATAATACTGTGCAAAAGTTATAGGCAGGTGTTGAATGCTGCAAAAATTATTTTTATCAATTAACAAAATGCAAAGTGAATGAACAAAAGAGAAATCTAGATACACTTGCACACAGTTTTTGAAGGAACTCAGTGGAGGGGTTCTAAATACAACCGTGCAATTTTTGTGCAGACTAGTGTTGATCGAGCACCAACGTGCTCGGGTTCTCGAGTAGAACACTTTAGGATACTTGGGTGCTCTACAGAGGGGAGGGTGTCTGGTTCACAGGAAAAGGTCAAAAATTGATGGAAACACCACTGAAATGGTTCGGGAACAGCATGGGGAGGATGGCTGGATGCATCTTGGACTCCCAGGTCGCTGCTGGGAACGTTGTTGTCCGAGTAGTACGCCACTTTTACAGACTGACAATAATACGCACAAAATCGAAGATAAAATCGATTTCAGAGGAAAAATTGTTAGGAAACATTCTTTCCTGTATATTTACTTGTATATAAAGTGCAAGTGCTGCCAAAAATTACAAGGAAGAGGCATTCCGAAACAACCAGTATATCACATAAAGGAGGGCCTCATTCACATTGTTGTACAATTGTTCAGGTAGTGGGACTCCTACACTTATAAAGCCTATGCACTAAGTGAAAGGGCTGCCAGAAATTACAAGGAAGCGGCACTCCAATACACCCTTTATTACACATAAAGGAGGGCATAATACACACCCTTGAAAAATTATGATTGATGGCCTGCTGGTGACCCTCTAAAACATTAGGGGTGAGGGCCTGCTGCTGATCTGACCATCTAAAACATTAGGGGTGAGGGCCTGCTGCGGATCTGACCATCTAAAACATTAGGGGCAAGTGCCTGCTGCTGACCCTCTAAAACAAGCATGTCAAACTCAAAGGCTAACATGGGCCAAAAAAACAAAATTTAAGTTTATGTGGGCCGCATCAAAAAAATAAAAAATAAATCGTACATTTTCATAGAACAACATTGTTGTTTCATGACTGCTGACCCCCAACATCCCGTTGCCCAATAACACAAGTGAGACCTATATATATATACAAATATTAAACTTCACTATAAGACGCACCTAGGTTTTTGAGGAGGAAAATAAGAAAAAAATATTTTGAACCAAAAGTTGTGCTTTTGGTGGGCTTTGAATTAATGGTGGTCTGTGCATGACACTATTATGGGGGATCTGTGGATGACGCACTGTCATGTGGGGGATCTGTGGATGGCACTGTTATGGGGGACCTGTGGATGGCACTGTTATGGGGGATCTGTGGATGGCACTGTTATGGGGGATCTGTGGATGGCACTGTTATGGGGATCTGTGGATGGCGCTGTTATGGGGGATCTGTGGATGGTGCTGTTATGGGGGATCTGTGGATGGCACTGTTATGGGGATCTGTGGATGGCACTGTTATGGGGGATCTGTGGATGGCACTGTTATGGGGGATCTGTGGATGGCACTGTTATGGGGATCTGTGGATGGTACTGCTATGGGGTGGGATATCTGTGGATGGCATTGTTATGGGGTGGGGGGATCTGTGGATGGCATTGTTATGGGGTGGAGGATCTGTGGATGGTGCTGTTATGGGGGATCTGTGGATGGAACTGTTATGGGGTGGGATATCTGTGGATGGTACTGCTATGGGGTGGGATATCTGTGGATGGCATTGTTATGAGGTGGGGGGATCTGTGGATGGAACTGTTATGGGGGGGATCTGTGGATGACACTGCTATATGTCATCCACAGATCCCCCTCATAACAGTGTCCCCCAATACACCGGCCCTCTGCTCACCAAAGTATTTATAAACGTGAATCCTTATCCTGTTATTAAGTTGAACTAATGCTGCGCTCTCCCATGTTCCCCTGTATCCCCACAGCACTTACGAACACGCTTCCATAGCAGGCAGAGTGGACGGCACCAGTAACGTCACTCACTGACGTCGCGCGTCTGCTCCGCCTGCTTCATTCACAAAGGGGGCGGAGCAGGCGCTCGACGTCAGTGAGTGACGTTACTGCTGCCGTCCGCTCTGCCTGCTATTGAAGCTTAAGTAAGTGCTATGGGGATACAGGGGAACATGGGAGAGCGCAGCGTTAGTTCAACTTAATAACAGGATAAGGATTCACGTTTATAAATACTTTGGTGAGCGGTGGGGCCCGGTGTAAGAGTACAGTGACTGCACCGGGCCCCGCCCCTAGTTACGGACTCCAGCCCCTCCTCTCTCCCGGCTCATACATAGCAGTCTGCGATGCTGCATCTTTGCCGGGCCGCAAAGATATTCATTGCGGGCCGCATGTTTGACACCCATGCTCTAAAACATTAGGAGCGAGGGCAGCTTAATAACCATGTTGATATGATGGAGGAGGAGGACGAGAAAAGGAAGATTGAACCATATACCCTTTTTTGTGGTGGAAGGGGTGCATGGGAATACAGTGTATTCAATACACCATAAAAGCCACATTTAAAGTGCCTTTATGTTTAGCCGCTTTCCTCTGGTGGAGTAGAGAAGTCAGGAGCAATCCAGGCCGTGTTCATTTTGATAAGAGTCAACCTGTCAGCATTTTCAGTTGACAGGCGGTTGCGCTTATCAGTTATTATGCCCCCAGCAGCACTAAATACCCGCTCTGACAAAACACTGGCGGCAGGGCAGGCCAGCACCTCCAAGGCGTAGAGCGCCAGTTCGTGCCACGTGTCCAGCTTGGACACCCAAAAGTTGTAAGGCACAGAGGGATCACTGAGGACGCTGACACGGTCTACTAAGTACTCCTTCACCATCTTCCAAAACTTTTCCCTACTTGTGACACTAGGCCACGCATCAGGGTGAGGGTGCTGGCGGAGTGTCATGAAACTGTCCCAGGCCTTGGAGAGTGTTGCCCTACCTCTGTTGGAACTTCTGTGTGTTCCCCTCATCTCCCCTCCTCGGTTGCCCAAGGAACTACGTACTCTGCCGCCAGCGTTGTAAGCTGGAAATGTTTGGAGCAATTTTTCCACAAGCACCTTCTGGTATTGCACCATTTTGCTAGTCCTCTCCACTACAGGAATGAGAGATGAGAAGTTCTCTTTGTAGCGGGGGTCGAGAAGGGTGAACAACCAGTAATCGTGTTGGCCAAAATGCGCATAACGCGAGGGTCACAGGAAAGGGTGCATAACATAAAGTCACCCATGTGTGCCAGAGTCCCAACAGATAAACTTTGCTGTCCTCATCAAGAGGATGACTCTCAATCTCCTCATCCTGTTCCTCCTCTTCGGCCCATCCACGCTGAAGAGATGAAATAAACCTGCTATGGGTACTACCCTCTGTAGCAGAGGCAACCGTCTCCTGCTCCTCCTCATCATCGTTCGTGCTGAGAAGACGAATGAGGGTGGCCTGTGTACTGTCTTCCACCATTTCCACCTCTTCCACATGCAAAGCGTCCACCTTCATTGTGAGCAGCGAGCGTTTCAGTAGACACAGAAGTGGGATGGTTACGCTGATAATAGCGGCATCACCGCTCACCATCTGTATTGATTCCTCAAAGTTGCGTAAAACCTCACAGAGGTCAGACATCCATGCCCACTCATCGCTTATGAAGAGCAGAAGCTGACTGGAAAGGCGACAACCATGTTGCAGCTGGTATTCCACTACTGCTCTCTGTTGCTCACAAAGCCTGGACAACATGTGGAACGTGGAGTTTCAGTGCGTGCTCACGTCGCACAACAGTCGGTGAGCTGGCAATTGCAAGCGCTGCTGCAGTGTCGCCAGACCGGCGGCAGCTGTAGATGACTTTCGGAAATGGGCACACATGCGGAGCACCTTCACCAGTAGCTCAGGCAAATTGGGGTAGGTTTTGAGAAACCGCTGAACCACTAAGTTGATTGTGGGCTAGGCATGGTATGTGTGTAAGCTAGCCAAGCTCCAAAGCCACCACCAAGTTATCAGACACAACCATGCTTGGTTGTAGGTTGAGTGGCGATAGCCACAGCTCAGTCTGGCCCCTTATACCCTGCCACAGCTCTGCGGTGGTGTGCTGTTTGTCACCTAAGCAAATAAGTTTCAGCACGGCCTGTTGCCACTTCCCCACTGCAGTGCTACACTGCTTCCAGCTACTGACTGATGGCTGACTGGTGCTGCAAGATGAGAATTCAGAGGTGGAAGTGAAGGAGGAGGTGGGGGAGTATAAGGGGGGGGGGGGGGGTTGCAGCTACTAATGTAGGTGGTGGCAGAAATCCTGATGGAAGTAGGGCCCACAATCCTTGGCGTCGGTAGCACCTGTGCCATCCCAGGGTAAGACTCGCTCCCGGTCTCCACAACGTTCACCCAGTGTGCCGTCAGGGAAATGTAGCATCCCTGGCAAAAGCACTTGTCCATGTGTCAGTCGTTAAGTGGACCTTCCCAATAACTGCATTGGTCACAGCACATGTGATGTTACGGGACACATGCTGGTGTAAGGCGGGGACGGCACACCAGGAAAAATAGTGGCGGCTGGGGACTGAGTAACGAGGTACGGCCACCGCCATCAGGCTGCGGAAAGCCTCTGTGTCCACAAGCCTTAATAGCAACATTTCCAGGGCCAGAAAATTGGAAAGGTGCGCGTTTAGTGCTATGGCCTGTGGGTGGGTGGCTGTGAATTTGCACTTTTGCTCAAAGGCCTGGGGTATGGACATCTGTATGCTGCGCTGGGACACAGAAGTGAATGTGCTAGATGATGGTGCTTGGTAATGTCCAGGTGCAGGGCGGGAGGCATCTGGGCCTGCGTCTTGGACAGGGGATTGGCCAGCACATAACACAGGGGAAGAGGAGGCAGTGGTGTGACCCGCAGACACTGATTGTGGACCCAGGCGTTCGGCCCACCTATTAGGGTGCTTTGATGCCATGTGGCGGATCATGCTGGTGGTGGTGAGGTTGCTAGTGTTCACGCCCCTGCTCATTTTGGTACGGCACAGATTGCAAATGACAATTCTTTTATCGTTCGCACTTTCCTCAAAAAAGCACCAGACTGTGGAACACCGCAAAGGTGTGCTCCGGGGAACAGTTGCGGGCCTGTTTGGTGTGGGCCGACTTCTCCCTTTTACAACCCCACTGCCTCTTCTAGCCTGTTGCGGATCCCTCCCCCTCTGTACTGCTGTCCTCGCTGGGCTTGCCACCTTCCCAGGTTGGGTCAGCGACTTCATCGTCCAGCACCTCCTCTTCCACCTCTTCACTCTGGTCATCCTCCTGACTTGTTGACCTAACAACAACCTCAGTTATTGACAACTGTGTCTCATCCTCATCATGAACCTCTTGAGACACTAATTGCGGTTGACTTATTGGTAACTGTGTCTCATCATCATCCACCTCGTGAAGCACTAATTGCAGTTCCCCACTGTCATCTTCTGACTGTGGATGTTCTTGAGTTTGGGAATCAGGGCACAAGATCTCCTCATGTCCCTCTTCAAGCGGGCTTGGCGAGAGCCCCAAATTAAGGAATGGCAATGAAAACAGCTCCTCGGAATATCCGAGTGTGGGATCACTTGTTTGCCAAGACTCTCCATGGTGGGTGGAAGGAATATCAGGGTGAGGATTCTGTTGACCAGACTCTTTGCTACTGAGACTGGACTTTGCGGAAGACAGGGTGGTGCTTAACCGACTGGAAGCATTATCTGCTGCAATCCAACCGACCACCTGGTTGCACTGGTGTGACTTCGAGAGTGGTGTCCTGCGCCGCCCTGAAAACTGGGACATGAAGCTAGGTATCGTGAATGAGTGTGTTTCTTGTGCTCTGGCAGCAGGCACAGTTTCACCGCGCCCAGGGCCACAGCCTCTGTGTGCACCATCAGCAGCACGGCCACTTCCCTGTCCCTTATTAAATGATATATATGCTTGCAAGTATGTCACACGTACAGTAGCGCAGGTTTTGTAAGTGTATGCGCAAATAAATGAAACTGAATGTCACAGATATTTAGTATGCGCAAACGTTATACAGGAGATGTAGTGCAGGTAATGTCGGTGTCACCAGCGGCAAAAAAATTTAACTGAATGTCACTGATATTTAGGATGTGCAAACGTTACACAAGAGATGTAGCGCAGGTAATGTCGCTGTCACGAGCGGCGAAAAAAAGTAAACTAAATGTCACAGATATTTAGGATGCGCAAACGTTATACAGGAGATGTAGCGCAGGTATTGTCGCTGTCACCAGCGGCAAAAATATTAAACTGAATGTCACTGAAATTTAGGATGTGCAAACGTTATGCAGGAGATGTAGCGCAGGTATTGTCGCTGTCACCAGCGGCGAAAATATTAAACTGAATGTCACTGATATTTAGGATGCTCAAACGTTTTACAGGAGATGTAGTGCAGGTAATGTCGCTGTCAGCAGCGGCCAAACAATTGCTCTAAATGTCACAGATATTTAGGATGCGCAAATGTAACACAACAGATGTAGCAGAGGTTTTGTCATTGTCAGCAGCGGCCAAACAATTGCACGCCATTTAGCGCAGGTTCCGCTAATAATATTTATATTGCAGACAGATTAAACAATAGTCCTTAAAAGGACTTTTGGGTCTCTAACACCTTTCACCACTAAACCCTGCCTAAGAAAAACACAATTCCTGTCCCTACACTATCTGTCCCTTCTGCTGCAGCTCTCCCTGACTAAGACTGAGCCGAATCACGTGTCATCGGGTGCTATACAGCACCCGATGGCGCGTTCCGGCCAGCCAATCACTGTAATTCCAGTAACCAACATGGCTACGGCATTACAGTGAGTGGCAGTACTTCCCCGCACGTTTATTGGCTGTGATGCTCGAGTGAAAATGGTGTTTGGCCGAACATGCTCGCTCAACACTAGTGCAGACCCATTGATTTCAATGGGTCAGTGGTCTACATTTTTAGGACATATTCTATCTTTTTTGTGAAACAGACATATGGTTGTGGAAAGCACACACATGATCCATTTGCTTTCCGCATCCATATGTTCATTCCGCATCAGATAGAACATATCCTATACTTGAAATAGGTGAACTAAAGTACCCAGAAAGATCATATTAGAGTTATTTAGTTTAAAAAACAGAGCAGAGGGGAGATCTAATAACTATGTATAACTTTATCAAAGGCCAATACAGAAATCTCTCCCATGTTCCATTTATACCAATGACTGTGGCTATAACAAGGGGACATCCTCTGTGTCTAGAAGAAAGATGGTTTCTATATCAATTGTGAGGGGTAGCGCTCTTTCAGGGGTTACACTCACATATATCTTCACAGACAACCGGTTTTCAGGTCCAAACTAGTGCTTTATTTTTGCACCAGCAAAACAAACTATACAAAATAAAAGCCTGCCCGTCTGGGCACTACCTAATACATTAACGGAATCCCTGACTCACCTACAGGATACAGTTCATACCTGACATCAGGCCGGCTTTCTCAGCCAAACAGTCCACCAGCCCCCTATGCTGTGCCTATACGAGTATCATTGGGGATTGTGGTCCAGCAGTCCTCCCGACTCTGACCTTGTGACCCTTGTTCCGCAAGCGTCACTGCCAAACTTCAGGCTGTCACCTAGCCTCGTGGCCCCTCAGCTAAGACCACTCAGAACCTCTGCAGGTCTCTGTTCCAAGATAACACTCTCTCTTTGACTGACACACTGAGGGTGGATTTATGCCAGACTGATTACAGCAGGCTTCACCTGCGATATCCTCAGGTTAGGGGAAAACACGCCCTGGAATGGGGTGGACTGGGGAGGTCCCACTACCAAACCTACCTTCCCCAGTCCAATAAAATCCAGCCCATGATTTACTAAAGAAAATAGCTTCAGCAACTAGGTTTGCTGAAGCCAGTGCAATCTTCCTGGACTTTACTTATCTCATCTAGGTGAGATATACACCCCTTCCGGGACTTTTCTCATACATTTTTTTTACTATTTACCTTATAACACAACATAGAAGAGGATTTACTGTAAGAGCAGTGAAACCATGGCACTCTCTGCTAGAGGAAGCTGTCATGAATTTACTTAAATTGTTCACAAGCTGCCTGAATGCCTTTCTTGTGTGTAATAATATTACAAATAATGGGTATTAGATTACTGGAGTTAGGTCGTTGATTTAGGGAGTTATTCTGATTTGGAGTTGAGAAGGAATGTTTCTCTAAGATGAGAAAAAATTGTCTTTTCGCTTAAGGGTTTTTTCTTCCTTGGGATCCACATTGTAGAATAAAAGGCTGAAATGGTTACTTTGTAATATATTGCAGTAACCTGTTCTTGCATTGAGCCTGAGTTACAACCTGGCTGTATTATTGTTCAGAGCTGGATTTAATTCTGCAGATATATACTAGCATTCCCTTCAGGCTCAATGTCTGCACAGAGCTTGTTCTGATGATTTACATTTTTGAAAGCGCTGTACTTAAATTACACCAGGCACTGTACAGTATGTTAATGTAGGAAGACTGTTGGTACGAAAACGTACTCTCAGTCATTTCTCATATAAACACGTCTTCTGATCAACTGACAAATGAGCGAATATTTGTTATTGATCAGATCTTGTATACGGACTGTGGGGTTTCGCTCTGGTAGCTAGGGTAAGCGGGCGCAGTACAGAGGCAAAATACAAGTTCTTAACTCAAAACGTCAGTGTTTATTCACACTTGAGGCAATTGCACAAAACAGCACGTAACTTTGCAGTCTTGGTATTAATTCACACACAATGGAAAGTTAATTTAACACAAGTCACCTTGCTGGCAGTTCTGCCTCCAGTAGTCCACAGCAGGCTTTAGAGGGCCTGTTTCCCCAGCGTGTGGCTCTCAGCCCTCCAGCACGGCACAAAGCCTCGGATCCCAAAAACAGAGAGACCTCTCTGCCGAGCCCAGCTGCTTATTTAAGGACAGCTAGGCACTTAAACTCCGGTCCGGTATTCGACCTAACCTGGCTGGAAACCAGCCCAGCCGCACATGCTGGGAGAAAAATACCTGCCTTGCCAGACACAACCCCTCACTGTGTTACAGGACATAAATATCATTGTCTCATGGTTACACAGCCCCTCACATGAATCTAGCACAACCCACTTGTGATATCTTCAGGCGCTGCTCATAATGGCCAAATTATCTGTCCATGTAAATAGACTATACTACTTCATTTATTTTAAGATCTTGGCTATTTGAGTTTTTTTCTGCCTTCCAGTTTGTAGACTGTTACTTTACCTCTGCACTATAACAAGCTCTATACCTTCAAACAAGCACAAGATAAGAACTAAGCTATAGGAAATTTACGTGGTGCCATATTGTGCCTCCATATGGCATTATCTCATCCAATTAGGCATTTTTTTGCTGTCAGAGTCATACAGAATCTGATAGAAAATAACTTGAGTGTACCCCCATACAGTTGCGTACATAGAGAAGTAAGGGCCCCATAGCAAGGATCAAACCAGGCCCCCCACACAGGACAGAAGGGTTTCTGCCTAAACCCTTTTCAATGACCCTGCCTCATTTGCTAAAAGTTGTTCCTTTAGGGCAGGGGTGCACAACCTGCGGCCCGGGGGCCACATGTGGCCCCCAACTATCTGGTGACTGACATGTATGTCTATGTCTTGTGGCTGCTCATCATGCATTTTTCATATATTCTTCCATTAGATGGGAGTCCTGGAGGTGTAACCAGACATTTATAGTATATACTGTATGTACAATGTGCCATAAATACAGTATTGCAGTTGGTAAATACCCCTTTAACTTTTATTTTCGGCCCTTGGGATTCTTTCAGTCTGACAGTGTGGCCCCCAACCAGAAAAGGTTGTGCATCCCTGCTTTAGAGGGTCCTGACCAAGTTTTCACCTCCAGTAGAAGAGAAGATAATCCCAACTAAGACTGTACCATAGCAGTCGCCTGGTCTGCCGCTATGGTAGTTACGCCCCTGCCCCCATACGAATTTGGAAGCATGTGGAGGCAGCGTAGGGGTCCATTGTTAATGCACCATTGTATGAAGCTGTAATATGGTAGTGTGCATGAGCCCTTAGGACTTTCCATTTTATTAAATAAATATTTAGGGTTATGAATCCCCAAACTCCTCATACATCCTGAGTAGGAGATTTTGTAGAGGACAACTCTATATTTTAACTAGATGCTGATATGGATATAAATATCCAAGCCAAACCTAAATGGGTTCTTCTAGAACAGTGGTTCTCAACCTTTCTAAAGCCGTGACCCCTTAATACAGTTCCTCATGTTGTGGTGACCCCCAACCATTAAATTTTTTCCTTGCTACGTCATAACTAATTTTGCTACTGTTATGAATTGTAATGTAAATATCTGATATTATGAGATTATTTCTAATTACAAATAAAGTCCCCCTTCAAGTCCCCCCCAAGTCCCCCTTCAAGTCTCCCCCAAATATATAAATCAGAAGTGCTCAGGGTCCCCCAAATAAATAAATCAGCGGGGCTTCAGGTCTCCCCCAAATAAATAAAAATCAGCGGTGCTCAGGGTACCCCCAAATAAATAAATCAGTGGTGCATCAGGTTTCCCCCAAATAAATAAATCAATGGTGCTCAGGGTCCCCCAAATAAATAAATCAGAAGTGCTCAGGGTCCCCCAAATAAATAAATCAGAAGTGCTCAGGGTCCCCCAAATAAATAAATCAGCGGGGCTTCAGGTCTCCCCCAAATAAATTAAGCCTTGCTCAGCCAAATAATTAAAATAAAATTAGCCAGGCTCAGCCAGGCTCAATTAAATCATTGGTGGCAGTGGTGCTCAGCGGCGGTGTCATTAACGAAAAAACTCGGACCTCAGCAGACAGGCGGCCCGACTTACCCGTCCAGATGTCAGGCTCCTTCAAGCACAGGCAGTGATAGGACATCACTTCCTGTGCGCGAGGATGAGGGGCCGCTGCCGTTGTGCGGGCGACCCACAATAGGAAGCCTCAGGCGACCCCCCCGGAAAGGGCCGATCGACCCCCAAAGGGGTCGCGACCCCTAGGTTGAGAACCGCTGTTCTAGAAGGATATAAAATGTCCTCCAGACACCTGCCTTAGAATTTTACCAAGATCAGTTGTAAAGCTGCTGAAGGGGGTGAGCAGGCGTCTCGCTATACTGCCCTCCGGTGCCAGCCTTCATGTCACATTGCTGGGATTCACTGTAAGGCTATTTAACCTGGTAGCATATTTCATGTGCAGTGAACCAAGCAGAGGGCAAGGGCAGAGATGACAGGAGTGGTGATGGTATGGATGGGAGTAGTAGTACTCATGGTTGCAGTCCTCACTCTGGAGCTTCCTGGGCCATACAGTGATGGGAGGGTGCAACTTTTCTTCCCCTTGGGGCACACCCTGGCTTTGGGGGTTGGCTGCCTGGTGGTGGTTTGTGGTGCCCTTTGTGTCAGTGGAGCATAGCAGGATGCGAGGCTGCGTTCCCCGATGAAGAGGCAGACAATGCATTATGGCTGTAATGCAGGTATATATGTATGCAATGATGTTTGATGCATGCAATGATGTTGCGAAGGTAACAAATGAATTGTTTTACTATCAACTTCAGCAGTTCAGAAATACCTGTGCTGGCAGAGGTAGTCACTGTTGTTATCACACACGTGTTGCATAGGCGGTTTTCCCATTGCTGCGTATAGAGGGTTCCTTTGTGTAATCTTTCCAATTCGGCCAAGGAGTGCAACTTCTTGATTTCACTTTCTCTATATCTATATTTCCACAGTACCTTTAGTGGGGTGCAGTCCTCCAAACTAATGACAAGTCTGTACTTTCAATATGATGGGTAGCCTGATGTTTATTGCCCTTAACAAAATTCAGGGAAGTCTATAGCCAAAATATATGTGTTACTTTCTCTGACAAATACACAGCACTTTGTATGGTCGCTAAACCAAGTACATAAACACCTTATGCAGTAGGGTGCCGATACACTGCACACTTATGAATGATTCATTACTATCAATTGCAGATAGATAGTAATGATGCAATCCTGTGTGTGATTTGCTGTCATGGCTGAGCAGCCTGACAGAAGCGCTGTGGAATGATGCAATCCTGCTCTGTGTGTGTGCCTATTGCACATAGGATTGCTTCATTACTATCTACGGTACAGCAGAGTTTTTGCTCTACAATAGATAGTAATAGAGTGATCATACATGAGATATGTTGTCAGACTGAGAAGCCTGACAGGAAATCTCAGCAATGTGAAGTTAACAAAGAATCATCTCCCACCCCCCTCACAGCCCCTAAGCATTATACAAGTGGAGGCAACCCATCCTAGTCACATTATACAATGGGTTGCTAAAAGCCTTTTTTTATGATTTACAGAGAACCCCTTTAAATTGAGACTCCAGCAAAATGGACCATCTATGGTCATTTAACCTACTCGCGTAGTTAACTTTAATTTTGGTCCCACAAATGCAAGTTTGCCTCTTTCTATTTAACAGCATTTTTTTAATTACTAAAAGAATACAAACATTACAATAATGCAAGCTTTCAGTGTGCTCTATACAATATACTACTGAGTCAGGTGTCACATAGGGACACGTCACTGCTTTGGCTAATCATTGGCACGTGAACTTTGCATAAATCTACTGTATAATACTCACGACCACAATAAACTTTGTAATACATTTTATCAGTGAGAAATGTCTATGTTATCAGCTGTTTACCTCTCTAAACGAATTGCTAATTGCTTTTCACTTTGAGAAATACTTTGAATTCTGTTTTGAGATGGAACAGCTCCACGTGAGAATCATATTACACATGTCTATGGGGGGAGTGTACAGCAGCATGAATGATACGGGACTCAAAATGAGACACTTAAGAGACTGCAGAGTTACACAGGAGATTCACATCTTAGCAATTCACAACCAATACAGGTCAGTACCTCTCTGTTATGTCCTTCAGGATCCTGGGGCATATCTCAGTGAGTAGGAGAAACTTAGGAAGCAACTTCTCCTCTACTTTCTGTATGCAATGTATGGGAGATAATCTCTACCCACCATGTCTGAGAGATTTGTAAACTAGATGCTCAGCATGTACAGGGGAAAACTGCTAATAAATGCCAGATACAAGCGATATAGTGGCCATAAATAGTGTTATTCCTCATGTTTACACACTGTACTATTGATTAATGCTAACTATGGTGCATTCACATGATACAGAAAAATAGATTTTTTTTTCCTGCAGTTACTACAAAAGCATAAGAGAAATTTATCAAACTGATGTCAAGTAAAACTGGATTAGTTGCGCATAACAAGCAATCAGATTCCACCTTTCATTTTCCAAGGGAGCTGTAAAAAATAAAAGGTGGAACCTAATTGGTTGCTATGAGCAACTAAGCCAGTTCTACTTTACATCAGTTTGATAAATCTCCCCCTATGTGTTTTTACTGCAGTTTTCGAAATACTGCCCATAGGGCTGCAATTTTGCGATACTGCATCATGAATTGCAACATGTGAATACACCCTTGAAGATCACTGAATGAATTATTGTGGCATTCTGGATCATTTTTTAATCTTCTCTCTAAAAACAAGGTTTTAAAATTGACTGTTGTAAGGCTACTTTCACACTCGCGTTTTGGCTTTCCATTTGTGATATCCATCATGGGCTCTCACAAGCGGTCCAAAACGGAACAGTTTTGCCCTAATGCATTCTGAATGGAAAAGAATCCGCTCAGAATGCATCAGTTTGCCTCCGTTCAGTCACCATTCCGCTCTGGAGGCGAAAACCAAAATGCTGCCTGCAGCGTTTTTCTGTCTGCGATGTGGTGCAGAGCAAGACGGATCCGTCCAAGCACAAAATGTAAGTCAATGGGGACGGATCAGTTTTCTCTGACACAATAGAAAACGGATCCGTCCCCTATTGACTTTCAATGGTGTTCATGACGGATCCGTCATGGCTATAGAAGACATAATACAACCGGATGCATGTGGTTGCATTATTGTAACGGAAGCATTTTTGCAGATCCATGATGGATCCGCAAAAAATGCTAATGTGAAAGTAGCCTCAGCTGCAAGTCCTCGCTATCCGACTCTGATATATATATATTTCACCACAACTATGTGGAGTAGCAAACAAAGGAATGTAGAATATGTGACTATCATCAAGCACTGAGTCACTGTAGCAGGCCGTGCTAATGATCACTTGGACAGGCTTTAAGTGAAAGCATCATTAATTCTCCATCCATCAGTTTGTTCCTACTGATCAATCTAAGAGGGGGTTGTATTACCCTTGCTTTGCAGTGTTTCATGGACAAGATGGAATTTACCTTATTCCTTTGAGGACCTGCCTATTTGTGTCCTTTGTTTTTTTATTGTCACACTTCAAGACTCATAATATTTTATTTATTTGTCAATGTAACTGTACGAGGGCTTGTTTTTGTGGGATAAGTTGTAGTTTTTGTTGGTACCATTTTGGGGGAAAAAGAAAAAGGAAAAAGTCTGGTAACATTTTGGAGTACTAATAGTTTATTAATTAGCTTTTAATTTATTTTGGGGGAGGGAATACAAAAACCCCTGCAAATTCACAATTTTTTTGTTCACGCCTAATAAGTGAATTTTATTCTGTGGGTTCTTATGATTGCGATGATATTAAAGAGGACCTTTCACCTGGAAAAATATTGTGAACTAAGTATCCTGACATATACAGCGGCGCCCAGGGATCTCACTGCACTTACTATTATCCCTGGGCGCCGCTCCGTTCTCCCGTTATGTCCTCCGGTATCTTTGCTCAGTAAGATATAGTAGGCGGAGTCTGTCATTGTTCTGCTGGGCGCCTCCTCCTCCTAGGCTGTAGCGCTGGCCAATCGCAGCGCACAGCTCACAGCCTGGGAGAAAAAAAACTCCCAGGCTGTGAGCTCTGCGCTGCGATTGGCCAGCGCTACAGCCTAGGAGGAGGGAACGCCCAGCAGAACAATGACAGACTCCGCCTACTATAACCAAGAGTCCTAAGTCTCCGCCTACTATAACTTACTGAGCGAAGATACCGGAGGACATAACGGGAGAACGGAGCGGCACCCAGGGATAATAGTAAGTGCAGTGAGATCCCTGGGCGCCGCTGTATATGTCAGCATACTTAGTTCACAATGTTTTTCCCGGTGAAAGGTCCTCTTTAAATGCATATTTTCATAGTATTTCATGGTAATTTTTAAACAAATAATTTCTAATAAAAAATGTTGTTGTTGTTTTTTTTTGGGGGGGGGGGGGGTGTTTTTAAATAAAACTTTATAAAATATAGTTTTACTTGTTTTCTTTATTTACCCCACTAGGAGATTTCAAGCATTACAGACCATTGAGAACCATTGGCATGGGAGAGCATAGTTGCCAACTGTTCTGATTTTGCCTGAACTTTTTTTTTCAGAGACAGTCCTGGCGTATTTGTGATGCCCCGGGTTGAAATGGCGGTGCCAACATAAAACCCGGATTTGACAGAAACGTTAGTATGTATGGGAAAGGGATGGACTGTGAGTGGGCCCTGTCCTTCTGTCAAGCACCTTAGACTCTGTGATCGATATCTCTGATGTCTCAAGAATTAAGGTCCATGCATATGAGCGTGTGTGCCCTGCGCCCGTATTGCGGACCACAAACAACGGTCTGCAATGCATGGGCACCATCCATGTGCACGCCATTTGCAGATGCAGACCCATTGACTTGAATGGTTCTGCAATCCTCAAGATACGGAGCGGTGCGGAGCAGAGGATCAGAAACCCACGGAAGAACATGTCCTATTTTTTTTGCAGTGCAGACCATCTCTTGAGGATTGCGGACGCATTCAAGTCAATGGGTCCGTATCCGCAAATGGCGTGCAGATGGTCGGTGCTTGTGCATTGTGCAGGGTCTGCACGAGCCCTTAGAAGGAACATCCACCAGAGATTCCAGCGGGGAAAAAAAAGGGACAAATTAGCGCTGCATGCAGAAGTATTTTGTCCGGCAAAATACAAGTATCCATGCCCAAAACTCAACAGATCTCACTAGAGACAATGGGATCTGTCAGGTGCCACTGATTCTGGTTTTATGCTCCAATGATGGAAAAGAAAACCAGAATTTTGCCACACATGCGAACCTAGTCTTAAAGGGGTTGTGTCACTTTAGCAAATAGCATTTATTGTGTAAAGGATGTTAATACAAGACACTTACTAATATTGCTTCCTTTACTGTCTGGATTCATTTTTCCATCACATCATACACTGTTTGTTTCCATGGTTAACACCAGCCTATGTGTGCTCCCATGGTCCCGGGCACCAGAGAGGCCAGCACTTTTTCCCATAGTGTGCAAACACGGCCACCGCTGATGTGCAAACACGGCCACCTCTGATGTGCAAACGCGGCCACCGCTGATGTGCAAACACGGCCACCGCTGATGTGCAAACACGGCCACCGCTGATGTGCAAACACGGCCACCGCTGATGTGCAAACACGGCCACCGCTGATGTGCAAACACGGCCACCGCTGATGGATTACAGGGTGATCGTAACCATGGAAACGAGCAGTGTATAATGCAATGGAAAAATGAATCCATCCAGCAAAGGAGGCAATATAGATAATGACAGTACGTTAGTATGGGGCTTGTAATAACTTTCTCTACATGTTAAATGCCACTTGCTGAAGTGACACAACCCCTTTAAGCTGGGTATATACACTCAATAACTGTCAGCCGAACGATCGTTGACCAACAGATATCTATCCAGGCTCCCGCATACGCATGCACATTTAGCTCAGCTACCTGTATGCGTATTCTATGGGGAGAGCTGAGAAAGTCCCTGCCAGACACTACTGGCATCAGCTTATCTCCTAGGAGAACAAAATCATCATAATTTGTCACGGGGATCTCTCCACACACATTAGAGTGTCAACCAGATTCGTTGTTCTTGGGGCGTTTGGCAACAATATAGTAATGTGTATTGGGGCCTTTAGACGTAGTGAGGCAAAAGCCAAAAACAGACAGAAGTTAAAAAATGCCTCTTACCTCTTTTCCTGTCAATCTGCCAAATCTCAATGACAAAAAGGGCTACTTTCACACTGGCATTTCTGGGTCCGCTTGTGAGATCCGTTTCAGGGCTCTCACAAGCGGCCCAAAATGGATCAGTTAAGCCCCAATGCATTCTGAATGGATAAGGATCCGTTCAGAATGCATCAATTTGGCTGCGTTTGGCCTCCGTTGCGTTTTTTAGACGGTCACTAAAACGCAGCTTGCAGCGTTTTGGTGACCGTCTGACTATGCGCAGCCAAACGGATCCGTCTAGACTTACAATGTAAGTCAATGGGGACGGATACGTTTTTCACTGACACAATATGGTGCAATTGAAAATGGATCCATCTTGACTTAGACTTTTTTTGAATAAATAATGCAAACGTATCCATTATTAACGGATACAAGCGTTTGCATTATTGGTGAGGATCCGTCTGTGCAGATACCAGACGTATCCGCACAAAACGCGAGTGTGAAAGTAGCCTGAGCCTCATATAGCCAGTTTCTCAGTCTCATTAATTGTCAGCAATTATAATTTTTTATAAATCTTATTTATGTATTCAACTTGCACAAACAACTGTAACTCACCTGAACATAAAGTGCAAGTATATATTAGAAAAAAATTACCCCAAACCAGGGGTACAGTCTAAAATGAACATGTCAAGTAAGTCATATACCTGCCATATATAAGCATACTTATGCAGAAGAATTTCACTTCACCTATCTAATGATTATAAAGATAAAATAAAATAAAAATGCTAAGTTTGCTTCACCCTAAAAAAGAGCACACAGAATAATAAAACTGCTAAAATCAAGTAGGAATCGAAAACATAACTTAAAGAATCTTAAGACATAATAGATACAGGGACGCTGGTTCTAGGCCCAGATCTTTCCTTTTGGCATCATGCACACGGCCGTGCCGTTTTTTGCCGTCCGCAAAATGCGGATCTGCAAAAAACGGAAGCCGCCCATGTTGCCTTCCGCAATTTACGGAACGGGCGCTGGCAATATAAATGCCTATTCTTGTCCGCAAAGCGTGGACAAGAATAGGACATGTTATATTTTTTTAACGGGGCCGCGGAACAGAGCCACGGAAGCAGACAGCACACGGAGTGCTGTCCGCATCTTTTGCGGCCCCATTGAAGTGAATTGCGGACCCAAACAACGGTCGTGTGCATGAGGCATTATATGGAGATATTCTGTGATGTCACAGATATTTAATTGAAACACTTTTTCCTTATAATTCTCCATTCAGACGGCCGTATGCTGTCCGCAAAAATGTGGATCCTTTTTTTGCGGATAGTTCAGCATGTCCGCAAGAAAACTGATTGTATTCCGTTTTTTTGCTGACCCATAGACTTCAATGGGGCCATGTACTGATTTTGACTGACAAGTATAGGACATGTTTCATTTGTTTTGCTGAGCCATGCAATGAAAGAAAAGGCCCCATAGAAGTGAATGGGACAGCATCTAATCCGCAAAAAAAGGGATCCGCATTTTTGCGGACAGCATACGGCCGTCTGAATGAGCCCTAAATGTTATGCCAACCACTCAACTAACAAGCAAATGCTTGTTCATTGAGTCACTGTATCATGTGAATGCAGCTCTCCCCTCTTCTCAACAATTAGGCAATTATCAAACAAACATACTGTTTGTTCATGATAATTGCCTATGAATCAGTAAGTGTCATAGAACCATTATTCCTACTACTAACAGTGGCTCAGGAAGGTAAGATAATGCAGAGGTGTTTGTCAAACTCCGACACTTTAGAGTTAAAGAGGCTGTACCACGAAAAATATTCTCCAGTAATTAAAAATTTAGCATAGCCACTGAGTTCTTTAATAAACTCTATCTGTATAGCGCCACCTGCTGTTTGTTTTTTTCTTAGTTCTTTGTCCTGCTCACTGAGAAGGCCGCACATGCTCAGTTACATGCTTCTACTGCCTCCTGAGTTGTGATAGGGACACGCCCCCTTAGCTGCAGCAGAAAAAACACTCCCCTTGAGCTGTCAACTTCATGTACAGTGGGGAAAATAAGTATTTGATACACTGGCGATTTTGCAAGTTTTCCCACCTACAAAGAAAGGAGAGGTCTGTAATTTTTATTGTAGGTACTCTTCAACTGTGAGAGACAGAACCTAAAAAAAATCCAGAAAATCACATTGCATGATTTTTATATAATTAACTTGCATTTTATTGCATGAATAAGTATTTGATCATCTACCAACCAGCAAGAATTCTGGCTCTCACAGACTTGTTCTTTTTTCTTCAGTATTAATTGCACCGGTTTGAACTCGTTACCTGTATAGAAGACACCTGTCCACACTCTCAATCAATCACACTCCAACCTCTCCACCATGGCCAAGACCAAATAGCTGTCTAAGGACACCAGGGACAAAATTGTAGACCTGCACAAGGCTGGGATGGGCTACAGGACAATAGGCAAGCAGCTTGGTCAGAAGGCAACAACTGTTGGCGCAATTATTAGAAAATTGAAGCAACACAAGATGACTGTTAATTTTCCTTGGTCTGGGGCTCCATGCAAGATCTCCCCTTGTTGGGGTAAGGATGGTGCCCAGAACTACACGGGAGGACCTGGCCAATGACCTGAAGAGAGCTGGGACCACAGTCTCTAAGATTACTGTTAGTAACACACTACACCATGATGTATTAAAACCCCAAGCTCCCCCTGCTCATGCCAGCATATGTCCAGGCCCATTTGAAGTTCACCAATGACCATCTGGATGATCCAGAGGAGGCATGGGAGAAGGTCATGTAGTCATTTGAGACCAAAATAGAACTTTTTGGTATCAACTCCATTCGCCGTGTTTGGAGGAAGAAGAAGAATGAGTACAACCCCAAGAATACCGTCCCAACTATAAAGCATGAGGTTAAAAACCTCATACTTTGGGGGTGCTTTTCTGCAAAGGGGACAGGATGACTGCACCGTATTGAAGGGAGGATGGATGGGGCCATATATATCGCAAGATTTTGGCCAACAACCTCCTTCCCTCAGTAAGAGCATTAAACATGGGTCGTGGCTGGGTCTTCCAGCATTAAAATGACCAGAAACACACAGCCAGGGCAGAGAGGGGCTCTGTAAGAAGCATTTTAAGGTCCTGGAGTGGCTGTCCGCTCCCTTTGGAGGGAGCTGAAACTCAATGTAGCCCAATACCAAAAAGGACCCAAGATACATCAATGGTATATACGGTAGCTCAATAGCCTGGGGAGGCAATCAATTCCTATTTGTGGTCATGTTATTTATGTTTAAAATATAACATTATTTCTTCTTAAAAAAACTATCAAAACCAAAATAACAAATGGTCACCTGGTACAGTCGGAATAATAGTCTGATGTTTCCCTTTTAGTTATATACGGTATATATTTTTCTTTTGTTTTGATTGGGGGTATATTTTGATTTGAGGAAGTGTACACTGGGATATTCACCTCATATCCCTTCATATCCCTGTGTCCTGCTATGTTTTAGGCTACTTTCACACTCGCGTTTTGTCATGGACGGATCCGTTCAGATAATACAACTGCATGTATCCGTTCAGAACGGATCGGTTTGTATTATCTTTAACACAGCCAAGACGTCTTGAACACCACTGAAAGTCAATGGAGGACGGATCCGCTTTCTATTGTGCCAGATTGTGTCAGTGAAAACTGATCCGTCCCCATTCACTTACATTGTGTGCCAGGATCCGTTTTGCCCAGTTTCATCAGACGGACACCATGGACGTTTTGGTGTCCGTCTCCAAAGTGTGTGCAAACTTGGTCAAGAAGTACAGGAAACGTCTGACCTCTGTAATTGAAAACAAAGGATTCTGTACCAAATATTAAGTTCTGTTTTTCTATTCTATCAAATAGTTATTTCATGCAATAAAATACAAATGAATTATTTAAAAATCATACAATGTGATTTTATGCTTTTATTTTTTTGATTCTGTCTCTCACAGTTGAAGTGTACTTACAATACAAATTACAGACCTCTCCATTCTTTGTAGGTGGGTAAACTTCACCCGTGTATCAAATACTTATTTTCCCCACTGTACATCTAGCAGAGCAATGAATGGGGAGATCTCTGGATCCATGTGAGGTACAGAGCTGGTTCTAGGTTTGTTAGAAAGAGGTTGTCATGTACTATATGATGTCTGATTTTCATTTTTTACATTAGTCATGGGATAACTCTTTTAATAGTCATTGGTAAATGTATTTCCCTAATAAAATAAACTCCATAATCCAGTAGAGACAAAAAAAATTGTCACCGCCACTTGATAAAATAAATCTGCAGATCTCAGCCTTCTGTGCCCCTGAAAGTATGAGATGGAAGTGAGATAAACTCTATGGCGAATTGTATAGGGAGACCCACACATTACACCTACAGCAGCTATGACATCCCATCTTAAATCTATAGACATTAAGATGAGCATTTGAGAGGTCAGACAATGAAGTTGGATGAGAGGGCCTGGCTCACAATCTTCATTCTAGTTCACCTCAAAGGTGTTGGATTTTTTCAATACCAAACTCACCCAACTATGCCTTTATGGACCTTGCTTTATCTACTGGGGCACAGTCATGCTGGAACAGAAAAGAGCAGTCCCAAAAACTGTTCCTACGAAGATGGAAGCATTGTCCAAAATGGCTTGTTATGCTGAGGCATCAAAGGGGTTGTGCAGTGCACAGATTTTGATGACCTATCCTCAGGATAGATATTCAAAATGGAAGATGATGGCAGCATTTTCGTCCAAAGATCCTTTATTTAGTGATTAGTCCATAAGAACATGTACAAAAAGGTGCATAAAAAGCAGCAACGTTTCGACTAACACCTAGTCTTTGCCAAGCCTAGTATGAAGTGTTATCCCAGAATATCTATAGGGCATCTAATACCACCCATAGAATCAGCAAACCAATGTTATTTCATACATTTCCATTGCCCAACCCAGGCTCGAGAAACCACCAATGTACAAACACCACAGTGTATTAATTAACATATTACTCATTACCATCAGGGGGGTATTCAGCGATGGGCTCCTCACCTCATGCACCCTCCATCAGCTTGGCGTCTCATTATGTCCAATGCGCATGCGCGAAAAAGAACGCGCGGTGTAACTATATCCAATGCGCATACACCACTATGTCCAATGCACATGTGTTTTGCATGTGATGGACGTCTCCATTGAGATTTTATTTTTGCGATAGTATATTGTTGATGTTCGTCCCCATGATGACGTTCAGTCATATGACTAATCAGCCGGTGAATCGTGTCTTATGATCATGTGATCACAAGGTGAGAACATGACGTGATGACATCATGGGTAGGCGTGGTTATGGGCCTGCTATTGCGGCGGTATAGGCGAATGTGCAGAAGAGGATACACACAATGATTGCATAGAGCAAGGATGGCCAACCTGAGGCAACACGTTTTTTTCTTATGTTTTGCAATATTGTGGGTCCTCTCATCAAAATTTTTTCTCTCTAAAGTTAGTTTACAGACCCTTTAAAAATATACTTTTTATTATTTATACTTAAAATAAATGCCCCTTAGTGGTGGCTTGATGTCATACATAAAGTACAGGCCTGTAGCCGGCTACTCTTGTTGTATGATAGCATCGGCCACAGTTATGACATACAGACAATACAAACTTATACAGTGTATAATGTGAATTGGAAGGTAGATGGTTGGTGTAGGAAATCTTTCCCTAATATACACTCTATCTAACCTTAGCCCAGGGGTCGCCCCTGATGGTGGGGTTCCCTGTCCGCGTACATTCCCTCCTTTCCCTAAAAATGTTGATGGCCAACCTGAGGCTCTCCAGCTGTTGCAAAACTATAACTCCCAGCATGCCCACAATGCCTACAGCTATTAGCCTACAGCATGGCATGGTGGGAGTTAAAGTTTTGCAGCAGCTGGAGAGCCGCAGGTTGGCATAGAGGGAGGGGTGGTTGGATGTGATCAGGTTCCGATCACATGACTCGAAACAGGGAAGATATAATTAGATTGCGCAAACTTTTTGCGCATGCGCATTGGACATAGTCGCGTATGCGCATTGGGTATAGTTACACCGCGAGTTCTCATTCGCGCATGTGCATTGGACATAATGAGACGCCAAGCTGATGGAGGGTGCATGAGGTGAGGAGCCCATCGCTGAATACCCCCCTGATGGTAATGAGTAATATGTTAATTAATACACTGTGGTGTTTGTACATTGGTGGTTTCTCGAGCCTGGGTTGGGCAATGGAAATGTATGAAATAACATTGGTTTGCTGATTCTATGGGTGGTATTAGATGCCCTATAGATATTCTGGGATAACACTTCATACTAGGCTTGACAAAGACTAGGTGTTAGTCGAAACGTTGCTGCTTTTTATGCACCTTTTTGTACATGTTCTTATGGACTAATTGCTAAATAAAGGATCTTGAATATTCATCTGTGAAGCGCTGTGGATCTGGTGCTTTGGATTGGCTGTTGCATGTCTGAAGGAGTCTGGAAGGTATAGGCAGAGCCGTAGCTAGAACTGACTGGGCCCCACAGAAAATTTTTGTACGGGGCCCCCCACCCACACTTACACTTATTCACAAACCCCCTCCTCCTGTGCAAACCCCTCTCATATGGCTATTTTGTGACTTTTTATTTACTGTATTTATTTATTTGCCTGTCATTTTTAGCACAACTTTATTGTTTTTTATCATTCACAGTTGCTGACGGAGTTTATATTCAACTCAAACCCTTTAAAACCTGCGCTGCAATTGTAATAGACCCGTCTGATTTACCTCTACATATCCACAAGTATTTTAGCCTCTGTACCTTTCATACTGCAGCCATGGACGCAATGATACACACACTCTCCACGTACATGGACGCACTCTCCACATAAATGGACGCAGTCATACACGCATTCTCCACATATATGGACGCAGTCATACACTTGCTCTCCACATACATAGAGGCAGTCATACACTCACTCTCCACATACATAGAGGCAGTCATACACTCACTCTCCACATACATGGACGCAGTCATACACTCACCCTCCACATACATGGACGCAGTCATACACGCACTCTCCACATACATGGACGCAGTCATACACTCACCCTCCACATACATGGACGCAGTCATACACGCACTCTCCACATACATGGATGCAGTCATACACTTGCTCTCCACATACATAGAGGCAGTCATACACTCACTCTCCACATACATGGACGCAGTCATACACTCACTCTCCACATACATGGACGCAGTCATACACGCACTCACCACGTACATGGACGCAGTCATACACTCGCTCTCCACATACATAGTTGCAGTCTCCACGTACATGGACGCAGTCATACACTCACTTTCCACATACATGGACGCACTCTCCACATACATGGACGCAATGATACACGCACTCTCCACATACATGGACGCACACTCTCCACATACATGGACGCAGTCATACACGCACTCTCCACATACGTTGACGCAGTCATACACTCACCCTCCACATACATGGACGCACTCTCCACATACATGGACGCAGTCATACACTCACCCTCCACATACATGGACGCAGTCATACGCGCACCCTCCACATACATGGACGCAGTAATACACACACTCTCCACATACATGGACGCAGTCATACACTCACCCTCCACATACATGGACGCACTCTCCACATACATGGACGCAATGATACACGCACTCTCCACATACATGGACGCACTCTCCACATACATGGAGGCAGTCATACACACATTCTCCACATACATGGACGCACTCTCCACATACATGGACGCACTCTCCACATACATGGACGCACTCTCCACATACATGGATGCACTCTCCACATACATGGATGCACTCTCCGCATACAGTACAGACCAAAAGTTTGGACACACCTTCTCATTCAAAGAGTTTATGAAAATTGTAGATTCACATTGAAGGCATCAAAACTATGAATTAACACATGTGGAATTATATACATAACAAACAAGTAATGTTAATAAGTGGGATTTCTTGCCTTATAAATGGGGTTGGGACCATCAGTTGCGTTGAGGAGAAGTCAGGTGGATGCACAGCTGATAGTCCTACTGAATAGACTGTTAGAATTTGTATTATGGCAAGAAAAAAAAAAGCTAAGTAAAGAAAAACGAGTGGCCATCATTACTTTAAGAAATTAAGTTTAGTCAGTCAGCCGAAAAATTGGGAAAACTTTAAAAGTAAGGGCTATTAGACCATGAAGGAGAGTGATGGGGTGCTGCGCCAGATGACCTGGCCTCCACAGTCACCGGACCTGAACCCAATCGAGATGGTTTGGGGTGAGCTGGACCGCAGAGTGAAGGCAAAAGGGCCAACAAGTGCTAAGCATCTCTGGGAACTCCTTCAAGACTGTTGGAAGACCATTTCAGGGGACTACCTCTTGAAGCTCATCAAGAGAATGCCAAGAGTGTGCAAAGCAGTAATCAAAGCAAAAGGTGGCTACTTTGAAGAACCTAGAATATGACATATTTTCAGTTGTTTCACACTTGTTTGTTATGTATATAATTCCACATGTGTTAATTCATAGTTTTGATGCCTTCATAGTCATGAAAATAAAGAAAACTCTTTGAATGAGAAGGTGTGTCCAAACTTTTGGTCTGTACTGTACATGGACACACTCATACATGTGCTCACCATATACATAGATGCACTCATACACGCACTCTCCACATACATGGACGCACTCATACACACACACACAACATATACATAGATGCACTCATACATGTGCTCACCATATACATAGATGCACTCATACACGCACTCTCCACATACATGGACGCACTCATACACACACACACAACATATACATAGATGCACTCATACATGTGCTCACCATATACATAGATGCACTCATACACACACACTCTCCACATACATAGACACACTCATACACACACTCTCCACATACATGGATGCATTCATGCACACAGTCACCACATACATGGACGCACACATACAGTATCCAATACACATATATAGACACCTTTCCTACTGTGCCTCTCCCCCATACTCTAATGCCTCTGCACTTGTGCCATGCAGGATAGCAGGGAAGCTGGATGACATTTCATGATATGATATTTCATGGAAGCCCATGCGTGAAGCTCCCAGTGCACAGTTTTTGTGCTGATGTTAATATCGGAGGAGGTTTGGAACTCCACAGTTGAGTCAGTAGATCATTGGTGACTTTTATGCACTATGGGGGAGATTTATCAAAACTGGTATAAAAGAAAACTGTTTTAGTTGCCTAAAGAAACCGATCAGATTCCACCTTTCACTTTTCAGAGCTCTTTTGGAAAATGAAAGGTGGAATATGATTGGTTGCCATGGCAACTAAGGCAGTTTTCCTTTAATAAATCTCCCCCTATGTGACTCAGAACTTGGGGACCCCACTCCTATGTGGTCTGCAACTTTGTGGCTGAGTTGTTTTGGTTCCTGAATGCTTCCACTTTGCAATAAAACTTTCATAGCTGAGTATCTAGGAGAGAAGAAATTTCATAAACTGACATGTTACACCAACGCCAGCCTACTATAATACAACGCTCAAATCCAATGTAGAACAACCAGTTCTTTAATAAATATCTGTAAAGGCAGACTGCATGGCTAGAGGCTGGATTTTATATACTGGGCATAAATGAAAGCTCTGAATTCAGTGATAAAGAGCTGTTTCCCAATACTTTTACCCATATACTGTATATGTGAGGTGATGGCAATATCATTTCAGGATCATCTCAGTTCAGCCACAAATGTTTTTGAAGGATGCTTGGTTCACCTTGACAAAAAGACAGTATTTCACGGCAAGGCATAGGTAGTATTGCCATGTGTTTTTTGACTGCCTGGCCTACTTACACATGGTGGAAAGGCACTGTTAGGCTACATTCACACGACTGTGAAAAAGGTCATCATACGGTTTTCAGAACTATTGAGGTCTACTGGCCTATTTACTTGGTCATTTTTCAACGGTCCATGAAAAATGTCCATCAAAAAATAGGACATGCCGTATGTCCTATTTTGGCTGTTTTCACAATTGAAGGGAGCTGTTTTTAACCAGGGGTGGATTAAGTGCATCATAGGCCCAGGGATGTCTACCCAACCCATTGATGTCTACCCAACCCTGTCTACCCAGGCCCCTTCCTTCCATTTTGCCCTGACATCCTCCCTTCTGTGTCGCCCAATAATTATTTATTTCTTCTGTATAAATAGACTATGGCGCTCCATGAGTGCTGCAACCTATCCCTAGGCAATGAGACATCACATTCATCGGTCACGTGGCCTAAGCGCAGTGAACAGGGCTGAGCTGCAATACCAAGCACAGCTGCTATCCAATGGACAGCACTGTGCTTGGTAAGCAGTGAGGAGGCCGAGGCGCTCACAGGGGCACCACGATCTCCTTAGACTGCTGATCGGCAGGGGTGCTGGGAGCTGAACCCTGCTAATCTAATTTCAATGACCTATCCTGAAGATGGGCCATCAATATGTAAATCTCGGAGAAACTTATGTTATGTCACCTGTAGTCCTATGCAGTCCCCGGATATTACAGTGATAGCTCTCTGAGTACAGATAATGTAGTAGATGTTCCCTGCAGTCCTATGTAACACCACAGATAACACAGGACTGCAGGGAACATCTCTGGGTAGAGATAATGTAGCAGCTGTTACCTGCAGTGTGGCGCGCTCCTCCTCCTTCCTGTGCTGCTCCTCTGACCTCCTCCTTATGCAGCTAGGACGCAGAAGCAGCGGAAAGAGGGAGGAGGTGGGACTATTTTTTTGTTTATGGTTGTTTGAATGTAGCCTAAGGGTTACATTCACACAACAGTAAAAAAAGGGCTGTTAAAAACGGATAAACTGTGAGTTTTTCTTGCTCATTTTGCATCTGTGTGTTCATCCATTTCCTGGCCGTCTATCCATTTTTAACAGGCATAAAAAAAACCCCATCATTTTTACTAGCTTTATTTTTTTAAACCCAACCTTTGCAGTGCCTTCAGTATATATTATGTCCCCCACAGTGCCTTCAGTATATATTATGCTCCTACAGTGCAGTCAGTATATATTAATGCCCTCCAGTATAAATTATGGCCGGCCCCTAAGTACCTCCTGTATAAATAATGGCCCCCATAGTGCCTCTGTATTGTTAATGGACTATATATATATAAAATGCTCCCCCCACCAACGATAGTCCCCAAAAAAATTTTTTAAACCTCACCACAGGCACACACAGAAACACTTGCTACACACTGTAGGCAGCAGGACCTGACACTCCTAGCTTGTGGCGTCACATGATCACGCTGGAAGGGTCAGGTCCTGCTTTCTCCAGTGTGGAGCAAGTGTTCCCGTGTTGGTGGTGAGTTGAATATTTACTTTTTACACAGTGTATTTGTTTTTAACGGCCGTTAGATGGGTAAATTTCTGTCTAAATGGACATCAAATGGGTTCCATCTCGCCATCAAAACAGGTGCTTTCTAAAAGACGTCCGTTAAAAATGGCCCCCGGTCGGTGAATGTTTTCATACGTTTTCATAGTGGTTTTTCACAGGCAATAAAAAAAAAAGGGTCAGGTGAATAGGCCCGTTAAAAAAGTGTCCGTCACACCGCCATTTGCCACTGTCATGTTAAGGTACCCTTGAGCTTCATGCATACTGCAGGAGGTTGATAGATGGACAGACCAACTCCCTGCATCTCTAGAAGTATAATACAATTCTGAAATGGTGTCATACAGATGTATTTATTTTACTGACTTATAACACTGACATATTCCGCATTGCTTTACAGACATTATAGTCCCCTATCAGTGTATCTTTGCATGTACAGAGGGATGCCACAGATTTCCATGGGTCCCAAATAACTGCTCTGTGGTCCTCCCCACTGCTGACACCATCTTCCTGGCTGTAGCGGTGATGCTCCATGCACTCAGGTCACTGCTGAAGCCATTTTATAGCCTTAGTAGTATACAGGATGTCACCTCCGAGGCCAGTAATTGGCTACATGGTAACCTGTGTGCACGGAACGTCACAGCTACAGCCCGGAAAACAAACAGCAGTGGGGGGATCAGAGTGCATGTAGAGGGGTTGCCCCCTTTTTATTTTACTCAGACAACCCCTTTAAGATGTGTGTTGCAGTACTTTTGTCCACACAGTGTATTTTGCTATGCACTGTCATGTGAGGCAGATTTATTGCAGAAATTTCTGCAACTGAAAATAAGTTCTATTCCTCAGAATTGCGGTTGTTTGGGCGCTAAGCACATTTATTTCTGCAAACCTTATACAAATGAATGGACAGAACAGTCTGATCCTATAGTGACCTTGCCCTTCAATAAAATATAATATAAAAAAATTAACCTTTATCTACATTCCATGTAAATGTTGAAATAACTTGCGGTATTCTGCCTAATTTTTTGCGGTCTGCAAAAAAACGGCTCCGCAAAAAATACGGATGATGTTCGTGTGCATTCCGTATTTTGCGGAACGGAACGGGATAGCCCCTAATTGAACAGTACTATCCTTGTCGGTAAGGGTTCATGCACACGACCGTATGGCTTTTTCAGTGTTTTGTGGGCCGTTTTTTGTTTTAGTAGTGTTTCCAGTTCCATTCCGTTTTTCTGTTCCGTTTTTCCGTATGGCATATACAGTATACAGTAATTACATAGAAAAAATTGGGCTGGGCATAAAATTGACAATAGATGGTTCCGCAAAAATGGAACGAATACGGAAGACATACGGAGTACATTCTGTATGTGTTTTTTTTTTTTTTTGCGACCCATTGACTTGAATGGAGCCACGGAACGTGATTTGCGGGCAATAATAGGACATGTTCTATCTTTGAACGGAACGGAAAAATGGAAATGCGGAAACGGAATGCACACGGAGACACTTCAGTTTTTTTTTGCTGACCCATTGAAATGAATGGTTCAGTATAAGTAACGCATACTGAACTAAAAAAACAGCCAGAATACTGAACGCAAAAAACGTTTGTGTGCATGAGCCCTAATGCGGACAATAATAGGACATGTTCTATTTTTTTGCGGAACGGAAATACGGAAATATGGAAACAGAATGCACACGGAGTAGCTTCTGTTTTTTTTTGCAGACCCATTAAAGTGAATGGTTCCGCATACAGTCCGCCAAGAAAATGGAACAGACACGGAAAGAAAATACGTTCGTGTGCATGAGCCCTAAGTATGTAGAGATAGCTGTCAGTCATTGTTAACTTACATGGGGGTGGTGTTACGTTCAGAAAAAGCTGAGATTTAAATGTATAAATTACAAGTTTTACTGAAATGTTTCTCACAAATCTATTTATGTGTAAGGAGATCATATGTCACTTTAGTAAGGGCAGTTTCTGTAGGGTTTATAAACCAGATTGCAAAGGGTCAAGAAGCCCTACATATTCTACTTACTGTCCTAAGAACTATAACTTCCTCTTTTGGTTGAACTTTTAGCATGGCAAGATTGACCTTCTCAGTCAGACCATTTACTCTGACCAGAAACAGAAAGATGATGAGTATCTCTATTAGAGGATCACACATTACACAGATAAGAGCCATGCTCCTCTGTAGACACTTTTCTTTAAACCTATCAATAGAACAATGAAGCTATCATACTGTTATCCTAATTCAATATCTTAACCTACCATTAATAATGAACATTAGCTTGCAGATAACATCTTTCCCTCAGAGAAGCAGTGACCTGACAATGGGATACCTATCTATATAGGGCTTTTATCTCTCTGTACTGACTGCTACAGACAGACAATATTTGTATTTCATTTTCAATGGCATAGTACTCTGAAATGAAAAATAACCAAAAATAAAAAAAATATGTTTTCTATGAATATTAAGTAAAAACACAATACCCCTTTCTGACAGTGTCCTGTTAAGGCCTCATGCACACGGCCGTTGTTTTGGTCCACATCCGAGCCGCAGTTTTTGCGGCTCGGATGCGGACCCATTCACTTTAATGGGGCCGCAAAAGATGCGGACAGCACTCCGTGTGCTGTCCGCATCTGTTGCTCCATTCCGTGGTCCGCCCAAAAAATATAACCTGTCCTATTCTTGTCCGCGCTTTGCGGACAAGAATAGGCAGTTATATTAAAGGCTGTCCGTGCCGTTCCGCAAATTGTGGAACGCACACGGACGCCATCCGTGTTTTGCGGAGCCGCAATTTGCGGACCGCAAAACACACAACGGTCGTGTCCATGTAGCCTAAGGGTGAGGAAACATAATGTGACTGCTGGCGTACAGTATGGAGAATCAGTTTTACGGTTTTGGCCTGTTTGTGCATTTCCATGCAGTTATTACAGGTAAAAAAAAAGCACTGATATAAACAAGCATTAAAAAAACGCACAGATGTGTGGTAAATCCGCACCTTGAAGCAATTTTCACCTGTACTTTTGCCAGAATGTAGCCGAGCAGCCGTTCTTCACCTTCTTCATATGAACTATGCTATCAACTAAAGGTGGGACTATATAAAACAATAGGCTTCTGCATTCAGTTAGGCCCCTTGCAGACGATCGTGTCCGGATTAGGTCCGGATGCGTGCCGGTGCATAGCGGCAAACCCGCGCGAGTAGGAACGCAATTGCAGTCAGTTTTCACTGCGATTGCGTTCCGATGTTCAGTTTTTATCGCGCGGGTGCAATGTGTTTTGCGCGCGCGTGATAAAAAACTCACTGTGGTACCCAGACCCGAACTTCTTCACAGAAGTTCAGGTTTGGGTTAGTTGTAGTGTAGATTGTATTATTTCCCCTTATAACATGGTTATAAGGGAAAATAATAGCATTCTGAATACAGAATGCATAGTACAATAGGGCTGGAGGGGTTAAAAAAAATAATAATTATTTAACTCACCTTAATCCACTTGTTCGCACAGCCGGCATCTCTTCTTTCTTGTTCTGTGAGGAATAGGACCTTTGATGACGTCACTACGCTCATCACATGGTCCGTCACATGATCCATCACTATGGTGATGGATCATGTGACGGACCATGTGATGAACGTAGTGACGTCATCAAAGCTCCTTTTCTTCACAAAAGAAGACAGAAGAGATGCCGGCTGTGCGAACAAGTGGATTAAGGTGAGTTAAATTATTATTATTATTATTTTAACCCCTCCAGCGCTATTTTACTATGCATTCTGTATTCAGAATGCTATTATTTTCCCTTATAACCATGTTATAAGGGAAAATAATAATGATCGGGTCCCCATCCCGATCGTCACCTAGCAACCGTGCGTGAAAATCGCACTGCATCCGCACTTGCTTGCGGATGCTTGCGATTTTCACGCAACCCCATTCACTTCTATGGGGCCTGCGTTGCGTGAAAAACGCAGAATATAGAGCATGCTGCGATTTTCATGCAACGCACGAAGTGATGCGTGAAAATCACCGCTCGTGTGCACAGCACCATAGAAATGAATGGGTCCGGATTCAGTGCGGGTGCAATGCGTTCACCTCACGCATTGCACCCGCGCGGAAATCTCGCCCGTGTGAAAGGGGCCTAACACTAGCATTTTCAGGCAACAACTGCCGAAAAAAACTCCAACCTGCCAGAACACATTTTTTGGAAAACAGCAGTCTGCAGATGGCCATTGCATGTCAGATATAATTCCAAATGGTCTTCAGCCCACATGGTCAAAATCAGCCATTTCAGACGACATTTATCTTAGGTATATGGGCAGCTTTTCCTTAGAGCCATCTGTAATCTTTAGGCCTCATGCACACGAATGTGTTTTGTTTCCATGTCCGTTCTGTTTTTTTTGCGGATAGGATGCGGACCCATTCATTTCAATGGGTCAGCAAAAAATGCGGACAGCACACCGTAAAAAAATAGAACATGTCCTATTCTTGTCCGTTTTAGGCATTGTTACAATGGGTCCGCAAAAAAAAATGGATGGCATACGGTGTGCACGCATTTTTTGCGGACCCATTGAAATGAATGGGTCCGCATCCTATCCGCAAAAAAAACAGAACGGACATGGAAACAAAATACGTTCGTGTGCATGAGGCCTTAGGCTGCAGAAAAGTACAGCTTAACAGGCCTGGGATGGGCACTCCAATGTTTAAGCAGGCAGGGCGGCCTTCATAACTGATGCCGCACATATATATGCACCAAGCCCAGGGGAAGCGAGTGTACATGAGAGTGCCAGTAACTCATGATAGCTGTACGCAGATCACAGTGGCAATCCTCACACCGATGCTTTCTAGGGCTGTGCATTGACAGGAGGGCGCACTCTTTCTTCCCTCAGGAACACCCTGATGTTGGGGCTCCTGCCTGGTGGTGACTAAGGCATCCTTGTTGTTAGGTGTATGGCAGGGTGCGAGGGAGGAGTGTGGATGAAGTAACTGGCAGATGGTTAAGGAGTCAGTAACTAGGTCAGTGGTAGTAAAGTGCAGGAAAAGTGTAGTAGTACATCCAACAATGTCAAGACACAGTTCTGAACAGCTCACGGTGTACATCCTCCCCAAAAGCATTGCTGGGGGTTGTGGTACTCCTGCTCTCTCTGCAGAATCTAAAGCTGGCAATGAGGTAATTAGTAGATGTTCCTGTAATTCTTGGACTGAAGGGTACAGAATTAAGACACACCTGGCCAAACTGTCTAAAAGTATGGAAGGGTGTGTTAGCATCTCACCCAAGTAAGATCTCCTTTTCTGCCATGGACTAGTAAGGTACCTTGCGGACTGACTACAATGCACGTCCTTGTACTTTCTGGACCTTCTAACTTATTCTCTTTCTGGAGTACTTTAATGCAGCAGTTGTTCTTTAGCTGTAGAAACCTCAGAAGTGATGATTCTCTGAGCTCAGGACTAGTTATGAGGAGTAGGCATGTAGGTACCCTCTCTTACTCAGCTACCACAGGGTTGATGATGCTGATTAAAACGATACCTGTCTTATGTCTTTCGATGGTATCGTTGTGGAGAAAAAGTTATGCAAATTAACTATTCGAGCCCCAGGAAGTGGACTTATGCGGTTTGAGCACCAGTCCAGCAAGACACCTGGTGCTCCCTAATGATGCACCTCTGCTTTTCATGAGGCCCCCCTGCCTTTAGATTGACAGCGCTAGACCACACTTGTGTCCAGAACGGTGCGTGCACACAACATCTTCGGCTTCATCCCTACTGGAAATTATTTGGCCAACTTTAGTCTATTGTGTATTGTAAGCTTAATTGTATGTTCTCAAGTAGGGATGAGCGAACACGTGGAAGTTCAGGTTCGCCGGGTTTGGCCGAACTTCGGCTCAAAGTTCGGGTTCGTGACCCTAACTCAGGTCCGGCGCTATAATAAGGCAGACCAAGCAGCTGCCTTAGGGCGCAGAAAAGGAGGTGGGGGGGGCGGAAAAATGAAACTTTTTTTTTTTTTAAATACCCCTTATTTTTCGACCCATAAGACGATGTTTTTCCCCCCCAAAGTGTGGGGAAAATGCCCCTGCGTCTTATGGGGCGAATAATAATGAAGCGCTATCATTTTGGAAGTGCTTCATTAGTACTGGAGGACTGGGAAGCGGTGAAGGATCTGTACTCACCGCTTCCTGGTCTTCCGCTCGGCTGTCTGCTGTGCAGGGCTGCGCACCATGTGACCTCACTGTGCGCAGCCTTCAAAGCTGACAGCGGAGAACCAGGAAGAAGAGAGAGAGAACGCTGTTGGTGAGGAGCGGCGGCGTCTTATGGGCCGGTGCGTCTTATAGGGCGAAAAATACAGTCCTCAAACCAGCGATTGTCTGAAGCAGAGAGAAGATACCAGGACCACACAGAGGAGAAGCCAGCTGCTGCAGATAGGACCAGGGCCAGGTGAGCTGCAAGCGGGGGAGGGGAAGGAGGATAATAAGAAAAAATTTAGCTTTGCTTGTGTTGGCAAAAATCCTTGCACCGGCCCTGTCCGAACTTGACCCCGAACCCTATTGAAGTCAATGGGGACCCAAACTTGTGGGCACTAAAATGCCTGTAAAATAGACATAGTAAGGGCTAGAGGGCTGCAAAATGGGGGTAAGAGCAGGACAATTGCCCTGCAAACAAATGTGGATAGGAAAATTACTTAAAATAACATAGAATTGAAAAAAAAATTAAAATAAGAATCTTGAACTAGGAGGCAGAGGTCAAAGTGGAGTAGGAGGTTGAGGAGGCGGTGGACGTTGCGGTGTAGGTGGAAGCGGCAGTGGAGGAGGAGGTAGCCAACACTGGTTTTGCTTTTTTTGTTTTTCTTTATTCATTTAAAAAAAAAATTAATAAATTCGGGAAGACCCCAAAACATTGGGAAATAGAAAAGAGAATGCAAAGAGAAAGTGCGCTGGAGTATAACAATGGCTGGGTGCGGCCGGTATACTTGTCTACTCAGCACAAGGTACGGACAAGTCCTGTGGGATCCATGCCTGGTTCATTTTAATGAACGTGAGCGTGTCCACATTGGCTGTGGACAGGCGGCTGCGCTTGTCTGTGATCACCCCCCCTGCCGTGCTAAACACACGTTCGGACAATACACTGGCCACAGGGCAGGCCAGCACCTCCGAGGCGTAAAGGGCAAGCTCAGGACATGTGCCCAATTTAGAGACCCAGAAGTTGAATGGGGCAGACCCATCAGTAAGTACATGTAGGTGTGTGCACACGTACTGTTCCACCATGTTGCTGAAATGCTGCCTCCTGCTAAGACGTTCCATATCAGCTGGTGGTGCTGGTTGTTGTGGAGTTATGACAAAGCTTTTCCACATTTCGGCCATAATAACCCTCCCTTTTGAGGTGCTGGAGGTGCCCCAGCTGCATTGGCGACTTCTTCCTCCTCCTCTGCCTTCGCCTTGTGCTTCCACTGAGCCCCCGCTGTCAGCTGGGAATGCCATCAGCAGCGCATCTACCAGCGTGCACTTGTACTTGCGCATCTTCCTATCACACTCCAGTGACCGAATTAAGGATGGCACATTGTCATAGTAGTGGGGATCCAGCAGGGTGTCCACCCAGTAATCAGCACTGCAGCATGTAGACGCTCATGTGTGCCAGGCTGCCCAGAGGCAACGACAAGCTGTCCTCTGTGGGAGGTGTATGGTCTGTGTCCTCTGTATCCCCCCAGCCACGCTCCAATGATGCCAATGAGCTGCTTTGGGTGCCACCCTGCTGTGACACGGTTCCTCCTCATCATCATCCTCCTCCTCCACATCCTCCAGAACTGTGCCCTGGCTGGACAGTTGTGTACCTGGCCTCTGTTGGTGCAGGAACCCACCCTCTGAGCCACCTGTGAATGACTGGCCTGTTTTTTCAAGGAGACATAGAAGTGGGATAGTAACGCTGAGGACGGTGTCATCGGCACTGGCCATGTTGGTGGAGTACTCGAAACAGCGCAAAACGGCACACGCGTCATGAATGGAGGCCCACTCGTTGGTGGTGAAGTGGTGCTGTTCCACAGAGCGACTCACCCGTGTGTGCTGCAGCTGAAACTCCACTATGGCCGGCTGCTGCTCGCACAGTCTCTCCAGCATGTGCAAGGTGGAGTTCCACCTTGTGGGTACGTTGCATAATAGGCGGTGAGCTGGAAGGCCGAAATTACGCTGCACCGCAGACAGGAGAGCAGCAGGAGGGTGAGAACTCCGAAAGTGCGCAGAGACGGCCCACACTTTCTGCAGCAGCTCTGATATATCGGGGTAATTTTTCAGGAACCTCTGCACCACCAAATTCAGAACATGCGCCAGGCAAGGGATGTGCGTCAAACCGGCTAGGCCCAGAGCTGCTACGAGATTTTGCCCGTTATCGCACACCACCAGGCCGGGCTTGAGGCTCAGTGGCACCAACCACTCATCGGTCTGTTGTTCCATGGCCGTCCACAGCTTCTGCGTGGTGTGGGGTTTTTCCCCAAAACTGCCTGCTGTCGTTTTTCCCTGGCTGTGCTGAAGTTGGTGGTGAAGGTGTTACGCTGACCGGATGAGGAGGAAGTGGAGTAGGAGGCAATGAGAAACGTCCTGCAATCCTTGGTGGCGGAAGGACATGCGTCAAACTGCTATCCGCCTCAGGCCCAGCCGCCACTGCATTTACCAAGTGTGCAGTTAGGGAGATATAACATCCCTGCCCGTGCTTACTGGTCCACGTGGTTATGTGGACCTTTCCACAGATGGCGTTGCGCAGTGCACACCTAATTTTGTCTGCCACTTGGTTGTGCAGAGCAGGGATGGCTCGCCTGGAAAAGTAGTGGCGGCTGGGAACCACCTACTGTGGGACAGCCACCGCCATAAGGTTTTTAAAACTCTCAATGACAGCATTTTTTAAAGGCCAGTCATTTTGAAATGCTGGCATTCAGGGATCGCGGGTGGGTAGGGGGATACATACAGTACAGACCAAAAGTTTGGACACACCTTCTCATTCAAAGAGTTTTCTTTATTTTTATGACTATGAAAATTGTAGATTCACACTGAAGGCATCAAAACTATGGCATCCACACATGTGGAATTATATACATAACAAACAAGTTTGAAACAACTGAAAATATGTCATATTCTAGGTTCTTCAAAGTAGCCACCTTTTGCTTTGATTACTGCTTTGCACCCTTTTGGCATTCTCTTGATGAGCTTCAAGAGGTAGTCCCCTGAAATGGTTTTCACTTCACAGGTGTGCCCTGTCAGGTTTAATGAGTGGGATTTCTTGCCTTATAAATGGGGTTGGGACCATCAGTTGCGTTGAGGAGAAGTCAGGTGGATACACAGCTGATAGTCCTACTGAATAGACTGTTAGAATTTGTATTATGGCAAGAAAAAAGCAGCTAAGTAAATAAAAACTAGTGGCCATCATTACTTTAAGAAATGAAGGTCAGTCAGTCAGCCGAAAAATTGGGAAAACTTTGAAAGTAAAGGCTATTTGACCATGAAGGAGAGTGATGGGGTGCTGCGCCAGATTACCTGGCCTCCACAGTCACCGGACCTGAACCCAATCGAGATGGTTTGGGGTGAGCTGGACCGCAGAGTGAAGGCAAAAGGGCCAACAAGTGCTAAGCATCTCTGGGAACTCCTTCAAGACTGTTGGAAGACCATTTCAGGGGACTACCTCTTGAAGCTCATCAAGAGAATGCCAAGAGTGTGCAAAGCAGTAATCAAAGCAAAAGGTGGCTACTTTGAAGAACCTAGAATATGACATATTTTCAGTTGTTTCAAACTTGTTTGTTATGTATATAATTCCACATGTGTTAATTCATAGTTTCGATGCCTTCATAGTCATGAAAATAAAGAAAACTCTTTGAATGAGAAGGTGTGTCCAAACTTTTGGTCTGTACTGTACCTCTTTCTCTCCAGTGTTTGGGAGATGGACAGCTGAACGCTTCCATGGAACAGTGTGGAGATGCTTGGTGATGGTGATGGAGGTGGTGGCGTTGCTGCCACATCCTCTGTTTGCTGGGTGGCAGGTGCAACTGTCACTCCAGAGGGGGAGGAAGAGGCTGAGACTGCAGCAGAAGAGGGAGCAGGAGGAGCCTGAGATCTTTCGTGGTTTTTGAGGTGTTTACTCCACTGCAGCTCGTGCTTTGCACTTAGATGCCTGGTCATACAGGTTGTGCTCAGGTTTAGAACATTTATGCCTCGCTTCAGGCTCTGATTGCTCAGCGTGCAAACCACTTGTGTCTTGTCGTCAGCACATTGTCTGAAGAACTGCCATGCCAGGGAACTCCTTGGAGCTGGCTTTGGTGTGCTCAATCCCTGGGTGTGGTGGGCAGTAGAAGGCCTACTGTCTAGGGGACGGCCGCTCTGCTTTTGAACCCTGCTCCCTCTTTTGCTGTGTGGCTGGCGCTGTGTGACTACCACCTCTTCCTCCGAACTGCACACGTTACTCGCATGACCTTGATTCCATGTGGGGTCTAGTATCTCATCGTCCTCCACATCATCTTCCACCCAGTCTTCACCCCTGTCCTCCTTGCCGGTCTGCACACTGCAGAAAGCTGCAGCAGTTGTCACCTGTGTTTCGTCATCATGCGAGACGTGCTGCGGTGGTCCTCCCATGTCCACATCCCGAAACATAAGTGGATGGGCATCGGTACACTCAATCTCTTCCACTTCTGGAGCAGGGCTAGGTGGATTGCCCACGGAAACTCCGCCAGCAGAGTCATCAAAAAGCATAAGAGACTGCTGCATGACTTGGGGACTGCTTGGCTGATTTGCAAGGGGGTGAGGTGAAAAGACAGATGCCCATGGGCTGTAGGTGCCATCTCTGCGCTTTCAGCAGGGGACCGGGTGAGAGAAAATGTGAAGGAACTGTAGACACTGTCAGCAAACCAATCTACTACCGCCTCTACTTGTTCTGACCTCACCATTCGTACACCGGTATTAGGGCCTACAAAATAACACTGAAGTTTTTGTAATCTCCGTGCACTTGAGGAAGGTGAATCATTTGGGCTTGTAGCTGGCACAGATCGACCACGTCCTCTCCCTGCAACAGGAGCTCCACCAACACCAGCAGCACCACGACCAATTTCACGGTCATGTATGCAATGCAGGTGTAGCTGAGACAAAAATTGGGTATATTTCACCCACCGAACTAACAAACGAATTAACTATATCAATTTCACTGTCACGTATGCAGTGCAGGTGCACCTCAGACAAAAAATGGGCATATGTCACCCACCGAACTAACAGACGGTTTAACTGTATTTATTTCCCTGTCAGGTATGCAGTGCAGGTGTACCTCACAACAAGAATGGGAATATGTCACCCACCAATCTAACAGAAGGATTAACTATATTAATTTCCCTGTCACGTATGCAATGCAGTTGTACCTCACACAAAATATGGGAATATTTCACCCACCAAGAATTTCCAAGGCATTAGATATACCATGGAACACAGTGAAGACAGTCATCATCAAGTGGAGAAAATATGGCACAACAGTGACATTACCAAGAACTGGACGTCCCTCCAAAATAGATGAAAAGACGAGAAGAAAACTGGTCTGGGACAGTGGCGTTGCGAGGGGAGTGCGGCGGGTACGGGCCGCACTGGGTGACACCAGTCTGATGGGGTGAGTGACGTCACCCGCCGGACCCAACACCACTCACTTCCGAGGGAGAGAGACGCCCCCTCCTCATCCACTGTGCAAGTCAAGGGCAGGTTGAAGCTGCAGCCGGGACACGCTCAGGTTAGTGGACACCTAAATAACCTACATGTATGGCTGCATGTGGGAGCTGTGTGTACACGAGTACTAAGCCTCTGCACATGGCCTGTACACCCACCTGACCAAACAGTCCCAGCTTGTCTCACCTCTGAGGTCAAGTTTACTTTTATGGTGGCTTTTTTTCTGCCTTTCCCATTCACATGTTGCAGTATTTACCACAGTCGTGCTCCAGAAACGCAGCCTGAGGTGTTTTACCGTCAGCTGCTTCACTATAAAACGCATATGGCTTGATGTATGGCATTTTTTATTTTATTTTTTACTTTTCATAAAACTGCTTTCATCAAAAAATTTAAATAAAATCAATGTTAAATAGTGCGTTTTGGTTTTTTTCCCCTCATGCGTCAGTATTTCGGTTTTGCAATGCACCACAATCTCTGCTGTGTGAACTAGGTTTAAGGTGTGTGTTTGGTGGCAAGCAAACCATTGATAGGGGGAATAATGCTGTATGTATAGAGCTCATGCAAGCAGCCATACTACCGCACCATTGTGCACAGAGCAGTAATACTGCTACCATAGAGGTACATGTAATTTACTGTACCTTCATATTACTTCAGTTTTATACAGAAGTGTTTTGTGTGAGATTCTGTATGAAATTCAACAGAAAAACAATTGAGGAGTGCTTCATTTGCCGCTGTATGTATGAAGGTTTTCTCCCCTACTACCAGTAGCATAGCTCCGTTCTAAGGTGCTGCCATACAGCTTCCATGTCTGTGTGCACGAACTCTTAGGCTACATTCACATGGAAAATGACCGTCACACAACCTTTTGAAGAACAGTGGTAGTCTATGGGGTTATTCACACTACCAGTTTTTTTAATGTCTTATTTTGTCCATTTTTACAGACCAACAGCCCCCATACAATTGAAGAGAACAGTTGCCATTTCTAAGAAAGGCATCCATGAAAAAACTTTTTTCTTTTTCATTGTCATGTGAATATAGCCTTAGAAGTCCCTTCTGTTTAGTTTTAGGTACATTTTTATTATGTAATATATTTTATTTGTTAATTAACAATCCTCTTTAGCACACCGACATCTGGTGTGCGACACAAAAACACGTACAACTTGTCTGCAACTGCAACTTGCAGTCCGGCAACTGTTTTGTGCTGAGTTCACACTTCAGTTATTTGGTCAGTTATTTCCATGAGTAAAGGCTTATTCAGATGACCGTATGAACGAGTCCGCATCCGTTAAACAATTTTGCGGAAGGGTGCGGACCCAGTCATTTCAATGGGGCCGCAAAAGATGCGGACAGCACACAATTGTTCAGTTCCGCGGCCCTACAAAAAATATAGAGCATGTCCTATTCTTGTCAGCGGACAAGAATAGGTATTTCTATAATGGTCAACCTGTCCCGCACACGGGCAGCATCTGTGTTTTGCAGATCGTTAAACATGGCGCGGTCTTCTTGATACGCCCTTATTGTGAGCCAAAAACACAGAATGGGTGCAGATCTTTCCATTATACCTTTTCTCTAAGTAGCCTTCACTACTGGTCTTAGCTAATAATAACTGATCACACATAACTGAAATTATTGCTTCGGGGGGAGGCTTCGGTCTGGGAGGCTACCAAGGTTGAACGTTTTAGCCATAATTCCAAAAGATATGTTTGCCGCAAAAACACTGCACATCACCAAAAGAACACTATACCCACAGTGAAGCATGGTGGTGGCAGCATCATGCTTTGTGGCTGTTTTTCTTCAGCTGGAACTGGGGCCTTAGTTAAGCTAGAGGGAATTATGAACAGTTCCAAATACCCGTCAATATTGGCACAAAACCTTCAGGCTTCTGCTAGAAAGCTGAACATGAAGAGGAACTTCATCTTTCAGCATGACAACGACCCAAAGCATACATCCAAATCAACAAAGGAATGGCTTCACCAGAAGAAGATTAAAGTTTTGGAATGGCCCAGCCAGAGCCCAGACCTGAATCCGATTGAAAGTCTGTGGGGTGATCTGAAGAGGGCTGTGCACAGGAGATGCCCTCACAATCTGACAGAGTTTTTGCAAAGAAGAGTGGGCAAATCTTGCCAAGTCAAAATGTGCCATGCTGATAGACTCATACCCAAAAAGACTGAGTGCTGTAATAAAATCCAAAGGTGCTTCAACAAAGTATCAGTTTAAGGGTGTGCACGCTTATGCAACCATATTATTTAATTTTTATGTTTTCTTCCCTTTACCTAAAAGATTTCAGTTTGTTTTTCAATTGAGTTGTACAGTTTATAGGTCACATTAAAGGTGGAAAAAGTTCTGAAATTATTTATCTTTGTCTCATTTCTTTACATCACAGAAATCTGACATTTTAACAGTGGTGTGTAGACTTTTTATATCCACTGTATATCTACAATAAATAATTTTAAAAATGTAGGTTTCTGACCTTAACTTTTTTTTAAGGAAATTAAAAAAACACATACCAGAGATAAAGAGGACCAAGCTTTCTAAAATCTGACCTTTGAGTAGTTGTAACCTTCTAAAAACGATCTGGTATCAAACACCTATTTACATTATTTAATTGCTGGCAGTTTATAAATAAACGCTACGTGTTGTGGGCATATTGGTTTCATTGTGTCTCGAGTGGAAACTAGGTCTGTCCTGGAGACAATGCACAGCGGGAGACTCCTGCACACTGTGAAGAAAAGGGTGTGTTCCTTAGGTGTGGACTGGAAGATGCAGGCTCAAGCTATGCAGCTCAATGAAAATGCAAAGAGAAAAGCTGACGTGCTAAAAAGGGGCCAGGTGAGAGGCAATGGAAACCTGTAAGGCTAGGGTAAGTGTGCAGTCTATATCAGCGAGCTCGTTTTCCTGGGAGCGAAGGTTTTAAAAGAGCAAAAAGTATAGCCAGAAACATATGATAGATACAGTGCTGTAAGAAAGTATTTGCCTCCCAATTTATGGTCTAATTGTCACATCTGAGTGTTTCATCATCAAACTACTTCTAATATTAGGCAAAAATAACAAATAAAATAATTTTTTAACGTTTTATGCCGGTCTATGATATCCCCTGTGCCAATGGAGATAGAGATGAGCAGCAGATTGTTGAGAAGGAAGCGTTCCTTCCCAATAGTTGCTCGTTAATTGGAGGTAAAATGCTGCATATACATACAGCGATCACCTCCACAGTATGAGAACCACAAAAAATCATTGCTCCTGGGCAGCAGAGTGCCGTTTAGACAGCACGATCTTCTGCCCGTGAACGATGATTGCTGTGTCCGCACCTCCTACCATTTCAATGAATGAGCATTTAGCTCGTTCATCGGGTGATCTGGCAGATTATCAGGAGCAAGCATTCATAGGAACGTTCGTTCCCAATAATCGGCCTGAATACTGGGCCGTCTAAATCCACCTTAAAGGGGTATTCTGGTATATGCAAGTTATCCCCTATCCACAGGATAGGGAATAACTATGAGATCGGTGGGTGTCCTACCTCTGGGACCCCCACTATCATGAGAACAGTGTTTGGCTAACTCCGGAACTCCCATAGAAATGAATGGAGCGGCTACTAGCATGTGTAACTGGCCACTCCGGTCATTTTAGGGGAGCAGCAGGGGGTACGGGTGATCTTGGGGGTCGCTGTGGTAGGACCCCAATGATCTGATAGTTATCCCCTATCCTGTGGATAGGGAATAAGGCCTCTTGCACACAACCATATGTATTTTGCGGTCCGCAAAAAATACGGATGACATCTGTGTGCATTCTGTATTTAGCGAAACGAAACAGCTGGCCCCTAATAGAACAGAACTATCCTTGTCCGTAATGCAGACAATAGGACATGTTCTATTTTTTTGCGGAACGTAAATACGGAAACGGAATGCACATGGAGTACCTTCAGGGTTTTTTTTGCGGACCCATTCAAATGAATGGTTCCGTATACGGCCTGCAAAAAAAGCTAAACAGAAATGGAATGAAAATACATTTGTGTGCAAGAGGCCTAACTTGTACCTACCAGAATACCTCTTTAGGGCTCGTTGACACAAACGTGTGCTGCCCGTTGCCGTATTGCGGATCCGCATTACACGGGCAACGTTGCCTGTGCATTCCGCATCACGGATGCGGACCCATTCACTTCAATGGGTCCAAAGATCCGGAGATGCGGAACGGAAGCATGGAACGGTTGCACTACGGAGTGCTTCCTGGGGTTCCGTTCCGTGCCTCTGCAACACAAAAAAATAGAACATACTCTATCTTTTTGCAGAACGGAGGGATCGCGGACCCATTCAAGTGAATGGGTCCACGATCCCCATTCGGCACAGGCTTTACACGGTCGTGTGAACGAGTATGGTGAGGAGCAGGCCTCATCATAATTTAGGTGCATCCTCTGGCAGTCAGTGTGCTGAAATGTATGGCAGCTCAGAGCTGCTGTAGATTGTAGCCTTCTTTCACTCCGAAAATGCGTAAATATGCTGGGCCTGCCCCGTTCTCGGAAAGCAGAGAGGGTGGTGTTAGAAATGACAATAGTGCCTAGATTTAGCTGCAATTTCATTTGAAAAGTCGCAAACACTGGGTTTGTGGCTTTTTTTACACCAGAAAACTGGCATGGGGGAAATGAAAAATGCTGTTTTTACATGATGACAGAAAAAATGCTGTTCATCCCAACCTCGCCCTTGGCGAAAAAGTTATACAATCAATGGCTGCCGGCTGAACGATTGTTTGGCCGAACGCTATCTCTCCTAAGAACTCTGCCATACACATGCATGTTTGGCTCAGCAGCACAGGTATGTGTATTCTCTGAGGAGAGCGGAGAAAGCCACTGTCAGACACTTCTGTGGCAGCCTATCTTCAGGGAGAACAAAAAGATTGGGGGAAAATATTCACTTTTCCCCCTTGTCTCCCCTGACATCATTTGTCTGGAGAGTGTCACAAGCCACATTAGAGGCTTAACTAAGGCTGTTTGAGCCGAAACGTTGCATCCGGATTAGATTCCATCACTTTGGACGTGCTGTCTCCATTTTTTTTTTTTTTCATTTCTAAGCCACATTAGAGTGTCAGCTGAACCCACTATTCTCGTCCAACAATACGCTAATGTGTATGGGGTCCTTTACTTACTATATCACCCAGGAAAATTCAATTGACAATTGGGTTTAGTTTGTTCTGAAACATTTAACCTGTGTTAAATGTAACATAAGATGGGTGAAATACTTCTTCACAACACTGTAGATAGATATTAGATACTGTAGACAGATGATAGATAGATAGATAGATAGATAGATATATAGATATTAGATACTGTAGACAGATGATAGATAGATAGACACTAGATAGATAGACACTAGATAGATAGACACTAGATAGATAGACAGTAGCTAGATAGACACTAGATAGATAGATAGACACTAGATAGATAGATAGACACTAGATAGATAGATGGATAATAAATAGATAGACACTAGATAGATAGATAGACACTAGATAGATAGACACTAGATAGATAGATAATAGATAGATAGACACTAGTTAGATAGATAGACACTAGATAGATAGATAATAGATAGATAGACACTAGATAGATACTAGATAGATAGACACTAGATAGATAGATAGACACTAGATAGATACTAGATAGATAGACACTAGATAGATAGATAGACACTAGATAGATAGACTCAGACTGAGCGCCCACAGCCTGCTCATTGAATCCGGGCGTCACCGACAGAGGTACATGCCTAGGGAGAGCAGACTGTGCCAGCAGTGCGACCAGGAGGCCGTGGAGGCTCATTTTCTGCTGCGGTGCCCCAAATACTCAGCAGTGAGGGAGACTCACTTCAGGAGACTGTCTGATCTCTGCCCAGACTTCATCCCCATGGAGGAGAAAGAGAGACTCTACATACTGCTGGGGGAAGAGGAGAACACAGCGGCCACAGCAGCACAATATATTACTGCCTGCCATAGACTGAGAGGAGCCTGATATACCATGGACTCCTATACCCCCACCCTGTATATGTCCCCATCCCCCAACCCTACCCAATTATTTCCCACTTGCTTTGGCAATGCTAAAATGTATTAAGTCCTGCCAATAAAGCTTATTTGATTTGACACTAGATAGACACTAGATAGATAGATAGACACTAGATAGATAGATAGATAGATAGACACTAGATAGATAGATAGATAGATAGATAGATACTAGATAGATAGACACTAAATAGATAGACACTAGATAGATAGATAATAGATAGATATACACTAGATAGATAGACAGACACTAGATAGATAGATAGACACTAGATAGATAGACACTAGATAGATAGATACTAGATAGATAGATAGACACTAGATAGATAGATAGATAGACACTAGATAGATAAACACTAGATAGATAGATAGATAGACACTAGATAGACACTAGATAGATAGACACTAGATAGATAGATAGATAAATAGACACTAGATAGATAGACACTAGATAGATAATAGATAGATAGACACTAGATAGATAGACACTAGATAGATAGATAGATAGACAGATAGATAGACACTAGATAGATAGACACTAGATAGATAGACACTAGATAGATAGACTCAGACTGAGCGCCCACAGCCTGCTCATTGAATTCGGGCGTCACCGACAAAGGTACATGCCCAGGGAGAGCAGACTGTGCCAGCAGTGCGACCAGGAGGCCGTGGAGGCTCATTTCCTGCTGCGGTGCCCCAAATACTCAGCAGTGAGGGAGACTCACTTCAGGAGACTGTCTGATCTCTGCCCAGACTTCATCTCCATGGAGGAGAAAGAGAGACTCTACATACTGCTGGGGGAAGAGGAGAACACAGCGGCCACAGCAGCACAATATATTACTGCCTGCCATAGACTGAGAGGAGCCTGATATACCATGGACTCCTATACCCCCACCCTGTATATGTCCCCATCCCCCAACCCTACCCAATTATTTCCCACTTGCTTTGGCAATGCTAAAATGTATTAAGTCCTGCCAATAAAGCTTATTTGATTTGACACTAGATAGATAGACACTAGATAGATAGATAGACACTAGATAGATAGATAGACACTAGATAGATAGACACTAGATAGATAGATAGATAGATAGATACTAGATAGATAGACACTAGATAGATAGACACTAGATAGATAGACACTAGATAGATAGACACTAGATAGATAGATACTAGATAGATAGACACTAGATAGATAGATAGATAGATAGATAGATAGACACTAGATAGATAGACACTAGATAGATAGATAAATAGACACTAGATAGATAGACACTAGCTAGATAATAGATAGATAGACACTAGACAGATAGACACTAGATAGATAGACACTAGATAGATAGACAGACACTAGATAGACACTAGATAGATAGACACTAGATAGATAGATAGATAGACACTAGATAGACACTCGATAGATAGACACTAGATAGATAGACACTAGATAGATAGACACTAGATAGACACTAGATAGATAGACACTAGATAGACACTAGATAGATAGACACTAGATAGATAAACACTAGATAGATAGACAGACACTAGATAGACACTAGATAGATAGACACTAGATAGATAGATAGATAGATAGATAGATAGATAGATAGATAGACACTAGATAGACACTAGATAGATAGACACTAGATAGATAGATAGATAGATAGATAGATAGATAGATAGATAGATAGACACTAGATAGATAGACACTAGATAGATAGACACTAGATATAGACACTAGATAGACACTAGATAGATAGACACTAGATAGATAGACAGACACTAGATAGATAGATAGACACTAGATAGATAGATAGACACTAGATAGATAGATAGACACTAGATAGATAGACACTAGATAGATAGATAGATAGATACTAGATAGATAGATAGACACTAGATAGATAGATAGATAGATAGATAGATAGACACTAGATAGATAGATAGACACTAGATAGATAGATAGATAGATAGATAGACACTAGATAGATAGACACTAGATAGATAGATAGATAGATAGATAGATAGATAGATAGATAGATAGACACTAGATAGATAGACTCAGACTGAGTGCCCACAGCCTGCTCATTGAATCCGGGCGTCACCGACAGAGGTACATGCCCAGGGAGAGCAGACTGTGCCAGCAGTGCGACCAGGAGGCCGTGGAGGCTCATTTTCTGCTGCGGTGCCCCAAATACTCAGCAGTGAGGGAGACTCACTTCAGGAGACTGTCTGATCTCTGCCCAGACTTCATCTCCATGGAGGAGAAAGAGAGACTCTACATACTGCTGGGGGAAGAGGAGAACACAGCGGCCACAGCAGCACAATATATTACTGCCTGCCATAGACTGAGAGGAGCCTGATATACCATGGACTCCTATACCCCCACCCTGTATATGTCCCCATCCCCCAACCCTACCCAATTATTTCCCACTTGCTTTGGCAATGCTAAAATGTATTAAGTCCTGCCAATAAAGCTTATTTGATTTGACACTAGATAGACACTAGATAGATAGATAGACACTAGATAGATAGATAGACACTAGATAGATAGATACTAGATAGATAGACACTAAATAGATAGACACTAGATAGATAGATAATAGATAGATATACACTAGATAGATAGACAGACACTAGATAGATAGATAGACACTAGATAGATAGACACTAGATAGATAGATACTAGATAGATAGATAGACACTAGATAGATAGATAGATAGACACTAGATAGATAGACACTAGATAGATAGATAGATAGACACTAGATAGACACTAGATAGATAGACACTAGATAGATAGATAAATAGACACTAGATAGATAGACACTAGATAGATAATAGATAGATAGACACTAGATAGATAGACAGATAGATAGATAGACACTAGATAGATAGACACTAGATAGATAGACACTAGATAGAAAGACTCAGACTGAGCGCCCACAGCCTGCTCATTGAATTCGGGCGTCACCGACAAAGGTACATGCCCAGGGAGAGCAGACTGTGCCAGCAGTGCGACCAGGAGGCCGTGGAGGCTCATTTCCTGCTGCGGTGCCCCAAATACTCAGCAGTGAGGGAGACTCACTTCAGGAGACTGTCTGATCTCTGCCCAGACTTCATCTCCATGGAGGAGAAAGAGAGACTCTACATACTGCTGGGGGAAGAGGAGAACACAGCGGCCACAGCAGCACAATATATTACTGCCTGCCATAGACTGAGAGGAGCCTGATATACCATGGACTCCTATACCCCCACCCTGTATATGTCCCCATCCCCCAACCCTACCCAATTATTTCCCACTTGCTTTGGCAATGCTAAAATGTATTAAGTCCTGCCAATAAAGCTTATTTGATTTGACACTAGATAGATAGACACTAGATAGATAGATAGACACTAGATAGATAGATAGACACTAGATAGATAGATAGATAGATAGATAGACACTAGATAGATAGACACTAGATAGATAGACACTAGATAGATAGACACTAGATAGATAGATACTAGATAGATAGACACTAGATAGATAGATAGATAGATAGATAGATAGATAGATAGATAGACACTAGATAGATAGATAGATAGATAGATAGATAGACACTAGATAGATAGACACTAGATAGATAGACACTAGATAGATAGATAGATAGATAGATAGATAGATAGATAGATAGATAGATAGATAGATAGATAGATAAATAGACACTAGATAGATAGACACTAGCTAGATAATAGATAGATAGACACTAGACAGATAGACACTAGATAGATAGACACTAGATAGATAGACAGACACTAGATAGACACTAGATAGATAGACACTAGATAGATAGATAGATAGATAGATAGACACTAGATAGACACTAGATAGATAGACACTAGATAGATAGACACTAGATAGATAGACACTAGATAGACACTAGATAGATAGACACTAGATAGATAAACACTAGATAGATAGACAGACACTAGATAGACACTAGATAGACACTAGATAGATAGATAGATAGATAGATAGATAGATAGACACTAGATAGATAGACACTAGATAGATAGATAGATAGACACTAGATAGATAGACACTAGATAGATAGACACTAGATAGATAGACAGTAGATAGATAGACACTAGATAGATAGACAGACACTAGATAGATAGACACTAGATAGATAGATAGATAGATAGATAGATAGATAGATAGATAGACACTAGATAGATAGACACTAGATAGATAGATAGATACTAGATAGATAGATAGATAGACACTAGATAGATAGATAGATAGATAGATAGATAGATAGACACTAGATAGATAGACACTAGATAGATAGATAGATAGATAGACACTAGATAGATAGACACTAGATAGATAGACACTAGATAGATAGACACTAGATAGATAGATAGATAGATAGACACTAGATAGATAGACACTAGATAGATAGATAGATACAGTAGATAGATAATAGATGATAGATAGATAGACACTAGATAGATAGACACTAGATAGATAGACACTAGATAGATAGACACTAGATAGATAGATAATAGATGATAGATGATAGATAGATAGATAGATAGATAGATAGATAGATAGATAGATAGATAGACACTACATAGATAGATAGATAGTTCAGGGTGGGCTGATGTGGAGGTTACGATTTAAAGGGTTTCTGTCCCCCCACTAAAGTGATTTTTTTTTTTTTGGGCTAGTTAAATTAGTTATATAGCGATATCTGAAAATATAATAGTGTTCCTTACTTTGATCCAGCAGTTTAGTCAAAAAACGAAGTTTTATCATATGCAAATTCGGTCTCTACCAGCAAGTAGGGCGTCTACTTGCTGGTAGCTGCTGCAGAAATCCGCCCCCTCCTCTTGTTGATTGACAGGGCCAGCCGGGATCTCCTCCTCCGGCCAGCCCTGTCGGCATTTCAAAAATCGCGCGCCCGTGTTGAATCTGCGCAGGCGCTCTGAGATGAGGAGGCTCGTCTCCTCAGAACTCCCTCAGTGCGCCTGCGCCGATGACGTCTTCTATTTCGATGATGTCATCGGCGCAGGCGCACTGAGGGAGCTCTGAGGAGACGAGCCTCCTCATCTCAGAGCGCCTGCGCAGATTCAACACGGGCGCGCGATTTTTGAAATGCCGACAGGGCTGGCCGGAGGAGGAGATCCCGGCTGGCCCTGTCAATCAACAAGAGGAGGGGGCGGATTTCTGCAGCAGCTACCAGCAAGTAGACGCCCTACTTGCTGGTAGAGACCGAATTTGCATATGATAAAACTTCGTTTCTTGACTAAACTGCTGGATCAAAGTAAGGAACACTATTATATTTTCAGATATCGCTATATAACTAATTTAACTAGCCCAAAAAAAAAAAATCACTTTAGTGGGGTGACAGAAACCCTTTAAGGAGGCAGGGCACTGTGGGGGGGGGTAGTGTTAAGGGGTGGGGTGCTGTAGAAGTCACTGTTATGGGGGATACGGTCGATATCTTTTAACGACACACACAAACATTAGATGAAATAGATGAAATATACCTGTGCAAAGCCGGTCCTTCTGCTATTATTATATATATATTAGATAGATAGGGTCAATGCAAGATACGTACACCCAAATATACACCCATCTACTTCAGCCTACTATCCTGCAATGTTGATTCTGATGAAGGTGAAACCCCCCTCCATGAGGTAGAAGCCAATGTTTCACATCTTAGGGAGAAAAAATCCTTTCTGACTCCAAATCTGTCAATCAGAATAACTCCCTGATCAACTAACTTTCTCAAGAAATCCAGTAACTAGAAGTAGTATTGTTCTATAGACTAGACGGAGGAAATAATGTATAAAGTTAATCCAGCCGAGCACAGGGAAGCCCTATATATGAGGAATGTGGTTCTCAGGGAGCAGATGTGCAGAAGCACATGTATTCCAGAGTTCCAGCACATCCTCTGCCCAGTTCCTGACCTAGAGGTTAATGGCACAGGATATACCATACTTATCTGATAGCTCGGGTCCTCATATGGAGGGATTCCCTATTGAGGGACTTCTCCGGCCACCCCTATACATATTACATCGTGAACTTATCATGCTGGAAATTATTTGGCCAACTTTAGTCTATTGTGTATTAAGACCTTTAGATACTTGTAATCACACGTGCCATAGAACAAAACATGTCTAATACTTATAATTATTAATGAACTATAAAGATACAATAAATAATTGTAGATATGTATGCTTTTTAAGAAAATGAAAGAAACACATCCCAGAGATGAGGAAGACCAAGCTTTCCAAATGTTAAACCCCATTGTCTGAGCTTGTTCCACATCTTCTACATGTAGATACAGGTTTGTCTCCCTTCTACATAAGGACAGTAATGGAGTTGAATTCATAAAACAGTGGAGTTTTTCACTCCTCTGAAAGACGGGAGGATTTCTTAGTAGCAGTAACAGGAATGACTTGCATTAAGCCAACTCCCTCCTTGTGTCTGTGGACATGAGTGAGCAGGAAATGTGCCGGGTTTCAGTTTACACAATCGTAAGTCAATGAATAGAGTAACACAAGCCTGGGGGAGGAGTGCCGAACAAAGAAACAGGAAAAGCAGCCGGGAGTCCACATTGGAGGCATTCCCAGAGTTTGCAAACATCTTTACTAGAATCTGGCCCAGATTTCTGAACTAAAATATGACATTTTCCTTCTGCAACACATAAACTAATGCCGGGATGATACATGGTGGATGGAAGGAGAATGCCATTTGCTGCATTGTAAGCTCCACTGATCCCCCTTCTGTTTCTACCACTACCCCCAATACTCTCACAATTTCATTACAAGAAATGTCCAGGCATGGTGTCTAGGTCACAGGTTAGGACCTTATGGCACCGTCTACCAGGCACTCTCCACATGGTATTCCACCTTGGTGACCAGAGTGGTTTAGGCCAGGGACGCTCCACCTACGGCTGTTGTAAAACTACAACGCCCACCATGCCCTTCTGTAGGATGATAGCTGTAGGCTGTCCGGGCATTCTGGGAGTTGTAGTTTTGCAACAGCTGGAGGGCCACAAGTTGGGCACACCTGGTTTAGGCCATACTCCACAGGGCTAGTGCTAGTAGACAATGGAAAACTTGACGCTCTCAAGTGCCATGCTTTGCCCCCGAATTTGAGTCTGATGGCATCTAGTCATTGCTGGAGAGGTCACTTTGGACTTCAGACAAGATAAACTTGGGGTTCCTGGACCAGGAGTCATTTTTCTGCATAGTAATAAATGAATTCCAAATGTCAAACTTCCATAAATGTTATAAAAGAATAATTTGCCTCCCAAAACGGAGTGGATGCCTGATGACATGAAAACCCAGCCTTAGGCCCCATTCACACGTCCACAATTTCGTTCTGCATTTTGCGGACCCATTCATTTCTATGGGAATTGCGGACCCGCAATTGCGGACAAGAATAGGCATATTATATTAGTGCCGGCAATGTGCGGTCCGCAAAATGCGGAACGCACATTGCCGTCTGTGTTTTGCGGATCCACAAAACACGTTACGGACGTCTGAATGGAGCCTTAAAGGGGGTTGTCCAGGAATACATAATCTCTAACAGAGATTATGGCACGGTCATCTGATCTGCTGGCTTCAGCGGTGACGTGTCAATCTAGAATTTATATTTTTCATCAGACCTAAGCTCAGAGCCCCAATCAGACCCCCTATGTTAATCAGACCCCATTTCTTAATCAGATCTCAGCTCAGACCCCAATGTTCATAAGACCCCCAATATAAATGAATAAGAACCCCTCATTCAGACCCCCAATATAAATGACCCCCAAGAAGACCTCAGATCTGACTTTCAATGTGAATATGACCCCCAAGCTGACCTCAGATCAGAGCCCCAATGTGAATGACGACCCCAAGCAGACCTCAGATCAGAGCCTGATGTGAATAACCCCCAAGCAGACCTCAGATCAGAGCCTGATTTGAATGACCCCCCCAAGCAGACCTCAGATCAAAGCCCGATGTGAATGACGCCCCCAAGCAGACCTCAGATCAGAGTCCGATGTGAATAACCCCCAAGCAGACCTCAGATCAGAGCCCGATGTGAATAACCCCCAAGCAGACCTCAGATCAGAGGCCGATGTGAATGACGACCCCAAGCAGACCTCAGATCAGAGCCCGATGTGAATAACCCCCAAGCAGACCTCAGATCAGAGCCTGATGTGAATGCCCCCCCCCCTTCCCCCAAGCAGACCTCAGATCAGACCTCCAGGTTCAGAGCAGACATTAAAAAAAAATTAATTTACCTCTCCTGCACTGGACACAGCTGCCACTCCTTACATCGACACTCTTCTAGTTCAGGCTGCCGTGCGCTGTGCTGTGACCAGACACATCCTCACACTGTGCATAGTCACAGCGCAGTTAGCGGCCGAGGACCAGGAAGAGGTGAGTACACAAGCCTAGGGAGAGCTGCATTCACCACTTTCCGGTTCTCTTATATTAATGAGCGCTTCCATAATAAAAGCATTAGTATTCGTCCCATAAGACGCACTGACATTTTCTCCCCACTTTGGGGGGGAAAAGGTGCGTTTTCAGTCCGGATGCTATGCGTTTGCTTCACGCATTGCACCCTAATGGAAAACTCACTTGTAGCATTCGTTCTGAATCCTGACTAGGGAAGAGCGAACTTGTGTTTTCAAGTTCGGCGTACAAGGTTTGGGTTCTCTAAGAATTCTGTTATGGATTTCGCTACCACGGACCATAACTTATGGTCCGTGGTAGCGGAATTCATAATGGAATTTTTAGATATCTCCAACCCTGTACGCCAAATTGGAAAACACAAGTACGCTCATCCCTAATCCTGACCCATTCATTTCAATGGCTCTGTGCACGAGTGTTGCTTTTAACGCATCATTTCTGAATTCAGTAAAACTTGCAGCATGTTCTATATTCTCTGGTTTCATAGAAGTGAACGGGGCTTCAGTAAAAAACGGATTGCATCCGGATGCAATGAGTTTTTCCCCGTGGCCGTATTGAGAATCCGCAATACACGGGCACCGTTACGTGTGCATTCCGCATCACGGATGCGGACCCATTCACTTCAATGGGTCCGCAAATCCGGAGATGCGGAATGGAACCCTACAGAGTGCTTCCGTGTGGTTTCGTCCCGTATTTCCGTTCCGCAAAAAGATAGAACATGTCCTATCTTTTTGCGGAACGGCCGGACCGCGGACCCATTAAAGTGAACGGGTCCGCGATCTGCTGTGGCTGCCCCACGGTGGGTGTTCGTGCATTGGGGCGCACACGTTCGTGTGCAAGAGGCCTTAGCGGTGATCCCATAGACATAAATAGGATCACCGCGGCAGTTGCAAGAAATCCAGCTGTGTAGGATTTCTTGCGACTATCGCGGTGATCCCATTTATGGCTTTGGGATCACTGCTGCTCAGCGATCCTGTCCGCAACAGCTGTGTCGCCGTGTAGCCCTAAAACTAGCACATCTACGGTTTCTACACTCTTTTTCTGACATGTTTAACAAGGGGGTGGTGCTTTATATGAAAGAGACGGGCCTAAGATGTACTATTTTGTGAGCTACGCCATTTTAAAAAGTAGGTCTGTTTCAGCAATGAAATCATTCTTAGGGCTCATGCACACAAACGTCTTTTTGTTCCGCATCTGTTCTGCATTTTTTGCGGGCCAGATACAGACTTATTCACTTCAATGGGGCTGCAAAAGAGGGCAGGACATTCCCTTCCGCAAAATGCAGAAAGCCAGATCGTCAATTTGCGGAACGGTAACGGCCATGTGCATGAGCCCTTATGGTGTATTTATGATATGTCATATTTTTATGCGTCGTAGCCACGCTGCTCACACTCCAGAAAAAAACTAAAACCTAAAATGACATTAAAAGGATCGTAAATGATCCCCCCTCAATGTGTATTTTCTGCTTGCATCAGGGAATAGCACACCTCCTTTTTGTACTTGCAGAAATGGAGCTGTTGTGCGGATTGTAAATTGCGCGGCGCATACTGATGGCGTGTGGGCTCCCCATAGACTTCAATGGGGTTGTTCAAATACACCGGAAATCTGCACCAAAACCTTTGATACATTGTGCAGATTTATGTGCACTTTCTCTGCAACAAATGCGCACCATCTGCATATACTGTGCCCTTATGGTTGCAGCCTGCATGGTAATAGGGACCTTGTATGTCAGGGGCCCCTGCACCGTGGAAATAATAGTGCCAGGCTGGTACACATGGTATGGTGCCTTCATGGCATAGGAAACTAGGATTCTGTCCATATATGTGGTAGTCTGCTCAGTGAATGGCAGGACATGAGCACAGATTTCAGTCACCCTATAAACCATGCCTTGTGTATGAGGACAAGGCGCCTCTGGTTCATTTATGTCCCACTTATAAGACGCTCAATATGCCATGTGAGAGAGCGCCATAAAATGCACGTATTCACTACTATAAATGGACGGGGAGCTCCGTGATAACACAGACATCAGTACAATGGGCAGGAGGCGCCGAGCCGGAGCGCACGCTCTTTGTTTCACCACAGCTTTTATCGTTTGTAGATTTTCGAAAAGCGCGGCTGAGCCCGCGACAGCCAATCACAGAATAGCTACGCCACAGGGTCCAATCAGCGCTAGACCCGCGAATTTTTAAACCACTAAGCAGAACCAATCAGACGAAGGTAGCCCACCCCCGGCTCTCTTTAACCGGTTTTAACTAGAGGAGACTTGGCCGTTTCTGCTCCTCCTACTGCGAAGGGATGTAGGCGGGATTAGGAAGAAACATGCTATGCCTAAAGCCCAACCCTCCCGATGACGCAATAAACACGCTCAACGAATGGCGTTTGAGGGGCGTATCTGATTTGCTTCCGAGAAGAGCCGTTAGTCCAATGAGCGCGCAGGGGTGGGTGTGATTGCAGTGCTAATCAGGTTGGTGTGAGAGGTACAAGTGTGGAAAACAAGAGGCTGTATTGCGTCTCAGTTAAAGCATTTCAGTGCAGGAACACACCCGGAGCAGTCAGCCTTTACTGCCTCACAGCTCAGGTAAGTTGGCGCGCTTTTTCCTCTGGTAATCTTTTACACTGAGAACCTGTTTATGCCGTAACTTTATTTTATCGTTGTTTCTAGTCATGTGACTCGCTGTTATTGTAACTTTTTGCGGTTTCATTATTTGGCGTCTTTCTACGTTTTCTGACTGAATGACTTGATACATGATGTCTATGCGGTGTTTTCGCTTCTGCGGTTTTTCCAGTACGTAGTCGTACTGCTGGGCCCGAGGCTCGGTGACGCTGCGTCTCTATGTGGGGCGTCTCGTCACCGGCCTCCCTGACGCGCTCTAAGGGGATAATGGCGGCCGACGGTGTGGAGTCATCTTCGTCGTGTGTGGGCCGCGAGGTATTAGATCATGTCACGTGTCTGCCGTTACGCGCTGGCCCGTGCGTCGGCTGCTTTGGCCGTGTGTAACCCTTTCCGACCTGGAACACGGTGGCCGCTTTGATCAGTTGAATGGCGAAGCGCAGTTGCGATTTGGGCGGGAAGCCAGCGTTCTGTGCGCGCCTGTGCGGCGTTCGCCACGCCCATGCCAGTAACTTCCTAGTGCCGGCTCCTCCCCTGTCCCGCCTTGTTGTTTTCCCGGGTTTTGCGTTCTCTTGCTGATCTGTGGCGTCCCTTTTTCTTCTAGGTACAACATGGGTAAAGGAGATCCTAATAAGCCTCGGGGGAAGATGTCCTCCTATGCCTACTTCGTGCAGACGTGTAGGGAAGAGCACAAGAAGAAACACCCGGACTCCTCTGTCAACTTTGCTGAGTTCTCCAAGAAGTGCTCAGAGAGGTGGAAGGTGAGTCTCCAGGCCCTGCCTGTTACTGCTGCCTTCCATGTGAGGTGGACGCCATTCTCATGATTTCTTGTGGCTTCTTTAGACTATGTCTGCCAAGGAAAAGGGAAAGTTTGAAGATATGGCAAAAGGTGACAAAGTCCGATATGAGAGGGAGATGAAAAACTACGTGCCCCCGAAAAATGAATTAAAGAAGGGGGGCAAGAAGAAGAAGGATCCCAATGCACCAAAACGTCCCCCGTAAGTATCTCCTACAGCATCCTACCCTCAGTTACTGAACTATTACAGATGGATGGTTGGTAGAAAATTCTGCTCGGTGATCACTTGCCTGTCATTACTGCTGGGTGAATGCTAGTAACTGTCCTGGAATGGTGTAGGTATACATGTATGCTCTGTGGATTATCTAATTTTTCATCTTTATTGCCTTTGTAGCTCAGCCTTCTTCCTCTTCTGCTCGGAGCATCGACCCCAGATCAAGACTGAGACTCCCGGCCTGTCAATCGGTGATACAGCTAAGAAATTAGGAGAGTTGTGGTCTGAACAGACGCCAAAGGACAAGCAGCCATTCGAGCAGAAAGCTGGAAAACTAAAAGAGAAATATGAGAAGGTGGGTGTCTGTCTACGCTATGACTGGTTTGCTAGTAAAGTACAGTTGTCCAGAGAGCCAGCGGTATACACCCTGTGCAGCGTCCTCTCTAGAGGAACACTTTCTTGTCTCGAGCTTTATTACATTACATAATCTCCTGTTGTAGGATGTTGCTGCATATCGGGCAAAAGGCAACAGTGATGCCGGCAAGAAAGTTACTGGAAGGGCAGCAGTATCCAAAAAGAAGCCTGAGCCTGAAGATGATGATGACGATGAGGAGGAAGAAGATGAAGAGGAAGACGAGGAGGAAGATGATGACGATGATGAGTGAATGCTTTGCCCGATGTATAAATTGTGTTGAAGCTTTGTTTTTGTTTTTTTTGCTAAGAATGTGAACTCGAGTGCAGCTCATTTTGTTAGCCTGGTTATAAAAACTGTACAGACTTGTGTATAGGTAATGTGATTCTTTAGGGAAAACCTATATTTTAATATAAGGAGTAGCTGGAGGGCTGTTAGAGTTTAAAGCTTCTTATGTGGGATGTTTCTGCATATTTAATGGATTCTAAGGGGAGCCCAATGTTAGTTATGAGACCCTATATACTTTAGACCTGGTGCATTGTACTTTTTTCTAACTTTTTTAGCAACCTTTGTTTTTGTAATAAAATTATATATAATTACACTTGGTCGTGTTCATTTTCTTTATGGTGGGATTATATACAACATTCCTTGAGGTAGGTTCACACAAGGGTTTGGAGCATGTTTTTCAGCCAGTCAGAAGTGGGTTCAAAGGGAACTGGGAATATAAAGGCTGACTCCACTTCTGGCTTTGGTTGAGTTTGTATACCATATTTTTCGCTTTATAAGACGCACTAGGGTTTTGAGGAAAATTAGAAATATATTGGTCCAAAAGGTGAGCTTCTGGTGGGATTTGAACTAATGGTGGTCTGAGGATGACCGTTATAAGGGGTTGTGTGTAACACACAGCATCTTATGCTGGTCCCCTCATGGGCCTATGTTAGAGTATTGCGTTATTAATGTGTGAATAGTGACCCTATTACACCGGGTCCCGCTCACAGCAGTCTTTACATGTAATGTCTACTTATTTAATGCTCAAGCAGTGGCTCTGGTTTGTTCAACTAGCGTAATTGTCTGGTAGTACTTGCTATCAAAGCGGCGGGCAGGCCGGCAGCGTAACATCAGTCACGCTCTATTCCGCCAGCTTTATTAATGAAGTGGGAGGAGCATGTCCGAATGAGTGACGTGCTGTCAGCCTGCCTGCTGCTTTGATAGGGAGTACTACAGACAATTATGCTAGTTTAACAGACCAGAGCCACTGCTTCAGCATTAAATAAATAGACTTTACACGTAAAGACTGGTGAGCAGGGCCCGGTGTAATGGAGTACAGTGACTGCATTGGGCCCTGCTTGCAAGTTCAGCGCATAGCAGCCAGCGATGTGTCAGACACTTAAAAATTGCACCATTTGCTTTATAAAGGGGGTGTATATTTAAAATCTATAGCAAATTCTCCCTAATGTGTGAACCTACCCTAAGTGTGACTGCTGAGTACAGAAATTATTAAAACTTAATTTCAAGAAAACAAATGTGATTTCTATGAACCTAAACCATGAGGGAAGCCAAGGTGCAACACCTTTGGAAATACTCTTAAACAGGCTAGTTTGATTCTCAGTCTGAGAGGGGGTCCTACACAGATACTGATGAGCTATCCTGAGGATAAGTCATCGGTATCAAAATATTGGAAAATCTGTAAATGCAAAACTTTTATATATTTTTTTCCTAGTTGCAGTATTCAACATACAGTATAAATGTATTTATTTTAGGCTACTTTCACACTCGCGTTTGGTGCGGATCCGTCATGGATCTACACAAACTCTTCCGTTCAGATAATACAACCGCATACATTCGTTCAGAATGGATCAGTTTGTATTATCTGTAACCTGGCCAAAACTGATCAGTTTTCTATTGTCGGTGAAGACGGATCCGTCCCCATTGACTTACATTGCGTGTGAGGACGCATCTGCATCGTCATGCGCCTCCAGAGCGGAATGGAGACTGAACTAATGCATTCTAAGCGGATCCTTTTCCCTTCAGAATGCATTAGGGCCAAACTGATCCACTTTGGACAGCTTGTGAGAGCCCTGAACGGATCTTACAAACGAAAACCAAAGTGCCAGTAGCCTAAATAGTTTAGGCATTTTGGGTTAGTTTTAATTTTTATATTCAATATAGCCGCTGCATTATATTTAGCGCCCCCCAATAAATAATGCATCAACCTCTCCACCATAGTGCCTCTAGTGCTGTTCATAAACACATGCAAAAATAAAAATACCTCCTAACAGCTGCCTGCGATGCAGGCCTCTTCCAGCTAACTGCCTGCGAGGTACAGGTGATCACAAATGACACAGCGCACTCCTCCACTGGGTCACTGGTCGGGTTATGTCGCAATGCCTGGGACAAGAGTTTGCGATGAAGCCATCGTGACCATCCTGCACCTTAGCACTGCTGCATAGGTCTTGGGCTTATTTGTCTTTACCCTATGAGGCTAAATGGCGGGGTACAGGAGCCAATAGTTCTTGTCCCTGCCATTCAACTCAGCCATGCCCCACAAAACAGTACCAGATGATCCACTGCCTGGTGGTTGTGGACCTCTACTTAAGAGGACTTAAGGCTGCCATCGCAACCAAACAGCTCCCTTGATCTTGGCACTGGGGAGCTTTTTGGGCCTGAGAGTGCAGCACCACGAGGGAAAGACCCCTCAGATGCCATGGTTCAATAGTGTGTGACTGCCGTTATCGATGATTAAGGACTTTGCTTCCCAGTTCTGTTGTGTAAGGGTACCTGCACATGGTTGCAGGTTTACAAACATAAATTTGGCACAGATTTCTTGCGCATTTCCACACCAAAACCATGTGTGAGGCTACTTTCACACCTGCTTTAGGTGCGGATCCGTCTGGTATCTGCACAGAATGATACGCACCTATAAATGCAAACGGTATCCGTTCAGTGCGGATTCGGCTGCATAACTTAGTAAGAAAAAAGTCTAAGTGTAAGTCAATTTGATCCGTCCTGACTTACATTGAAAGTCAATGTGGGCGGATCCGTTTACGATTGCACCATATTTGTGTCAATGTAAACCGATCCGTCCCCATTGACTTGCATTGTAAGTCAGGACGGATCCGTTTGGTGTCTGCCTCCAGAACAGAATGTAGGCGGAACGGAGCCAAACTTATGCATTCTGAATGCATTGGGGCTAAACTGATCTGTTTTGGGCCGCTTGTGAGAGCCTTGAAATTTTACACAAAAAAGAATCACACAAACAATTGACATGTGAATCTGCATGACAGGTCAATTTTATTAGGTCTCGCTCATTATTACGCTGCTTGTGTATGCTATGGAAGCACTGTATGGCTCTGTAATGGAGGTTTTATTATGGAAACACTGTATGGCTCTGTTACGGAGGTATTGCTATGGAGGCACTGTATGGCTCTGTTACAGAGGTATTGCTATGGAAGCACTGTATGGCTCTTTTACGGAGGAATTGCTATGGAGGCACTGTATGGCTCTGTTACGGAGGTATTGCTATGGAGGCACTGTATGGCTCTTGTATGGTTCTGTTATGGAGGTATTGCTGTGGAAGCAGTGTATGGCCCTGTTATGGACGTATTTCTATGGAAACACTGTATGGCTCTTTTACAGAGGAATTGCTATGGAGGCACTGTATGGCTCTTTTATGGAGGTATTGAAATGAAAGCAGTGTATGGCTCTGTTAAGGAGGTATTGCTATGGAGGCACTGTATGGCTCTTTTACAGAGGAATTGCTATGGAAGCACTGTATGGCTCTTTTACGGAGGAATTGCTATGGAGGCACTGTACGGAGGTATTGCTATGGAGGCACTGTATGGCTCTTTTACAGAGGAATTGCTATGGAAGCACTGTATGGCTCTTTTACGGAGGTATTGTCATGGAGGCACTGTATGGCTCTTTTACGGAGGTATTGCCATGGAGGCACTGTATGGCTCTTACGGAGGTATTGATAAGGAAGCAATGTCTCTGTTATGGAGGCACTGTATGGCTCTGTTAAGTGGTCATTGCTGTGAAAGCAGTGTATGGCTCTGTTATGGGGGTTTTTCTATGGAAGAACGGTTTGGCTCTTTTACGGAGGTATTGTCATGGAGGCACTGTATGGCTCTTTTACGGAGGTATTGCCATGGAGGCACTGTATGGCTCTTTTACGGAGGTATTGCCATGGAGGCACTGTATGTCTCTTTTACGGAGGTATTGCTATGGAGGCTCTGTATGGCTCTGTTACGGAGGTATTGCTATGGAAGCACTGTATGGCACTTTTACGGAGGAATTGCTATGGAGGCACTGTATGGCTCTTTTACGGAGGTATTGCTATGGAGTCACTGTATGGCTCTGTTACGGAGGTATTGCTATGGAGGCACTGTGTGGCTCTGTTACGGAGCTATTGCTAGGAAGGCACTCTGTATGGCTTTGTTACGGAGGTATTGCTATGGAGGCACTGTATGGCTTTGTTATGGACTTATTGCTATGGAGGCACTGTATGGCTCTGTTACAGAGGTATTGCTATGGAGGCATTGTATGGCTTTGTTACGGAGGTATTCCTATGGAAGCACTGTATACCTCTGTTACGGAGGTATTGCTATGGAAGCACTGTGGCTCTTTTACGGAGGTATTGCTATGGAGGCACTGTATGGCTCTCTTACGCAGGTATTGCTATGGAAGCACTGTATGGCTCTGCTATGGAGATTTTTCTATGGAAGCACTCTATGGCTCTTTTAAGGAGTTATTGCCATGGAGGCACTGTATGGCTCTTTTACGTAGGTAATGCTATGGAGGTACTGTATGATACTTATAGAGGTATTGCTATGGAAACACTATGGCTCTGTTAAGGAGGTTTTTCTATGGAAGCACTGTATAGCTCTGTTATGGAGGTATTGCTATGGAAGCACTGTATAGCTGTGTTATGGAGGTATTGCTATGGAAGAACTGTATGGCTCTTTTACGGAGGTATTGCTATGGAGGCACTGTATGGCTCTGTTATGGAGGTATTGCTATGAAGGCACTGTATGGCTCTGTTATGGAGGTATTGCTATGAAGGCACTGAATGGCTCTGTTATGGAGGTATTGCTATGGAGGCACTGTATGTCTCTGTTATGGAGGTATTGCTATGGAGGCACTGTGTGGCTCAGTTACGGAGGTATTGCTATGGAGGCACTGTGTGGCTCTTATAGAGATATTGAAATGGAAGCAGTATATGGCTCTGTTAACCGCCTCCGGATCGCCTAACGCAGGATCGCGTTCCGGAGGCGACAGCCCTGCGCACAGTCACGCATATATGCGTCATCTCGCGAGACGCGAGATTTCCTGTGAACGCGCGCACACAGGCACACGCGTTCACAGGATCGGAAGGTAAGCGAGTGGATCTCCAGCCTGCCAGCGGCGATCGTTCGCTGGCAGGCTGGAGATGCGATTTTTTTAACCCCTAACAGGTATATTAGACGCTGTTTTGATAACAGCGTCTAATATACCTGCTACCTGGTCCTCTGGTGGTCCCTTTTGTTTGGATCGACCACCAGAGGACACAGGTAGCTCAGTAATTAGTAGCACCACACTACACTACACCCCCCTCCTGTCACTTATTAACCCCTGATCACCCCATATAGTCTCCCTGATCACCCCCCTGTCATTGATCACCCCCCTGTAAGGCTCCATTCAGACGTCCGTATGATTTTTACGGATCCACTGATACATGGATCGGATCCGCAAAACGCATACGGACGTCTGAATGGAGCCTTACAGGGGGGTGATCACCCCATATAGACTCCCTGATCACCCCCCTGTCATTGATCACCCCCCTCATTGATCACCCCCCTGTAAGGCTGCATTCAGATGTCCGTATGTTTTTTACGGATACATGGATCGGATCCGCAAAACACATACAGACGTCTGAATGGAGCCTTACAGGGGGGTGATCACACCATATAGACTCCCTTATCACCCCCCCTGTCATTGATCACCCCCCTGTAAGGCTGCATTCAGATGTCTGTATGTATTTTACGGATACATGGATCGGATCCACAAAACACATACGGACATCTGAATGGAGCCTTATAGGGGGGTGATCAATGACAGGGGGGGTGATCACCCCATAAAGACTCCCTGATCACCCCCCTGTAAGGCTGCATTCAGATGTCCGTATGTTTTTTACGGATACATGGATTGGATCCGCAAAACACATACAGACGTATGAATGGAGCCTTACCCCATATAGACTCCCTGATCACCCCCCCTGTCATTGATCACCCCCCCTGTAAGGCTGCATTCAGATGTCCGTATGTTTTTTACGGATCCACGGATACATGGATCGGATCCACAAAACACATACGGACATCTGAATGGAGCCTTATAGGGGGGTGATCACCCCATATAGACTCCCTGATCACCCCCCCTGTCATTGATCACCCCCCTGTAAGGCTGCATTCAGATGTCCGTATGTTTTTTACGGATACATGGATCGGATCCGCAAAACACATACGGACATCTGAATGGAGCCTTATAGGGGGGTGATCAATGACAGGGGGTTGATCACCCCATATAGACTCCCTGATCACCCCCCTGTCTTTGATCACCTCTGTCATTGATCACCCCCCTGTAGGGCTGCATTCAGATGTCTGTATGTTTTTTACGGATCCACGGATACATGGATCGGATCCGCAAAACACATACGGACATCTGAATGGAGCCTTATACAAACTTGGCATTTGACCAAGATATTTCTCTCACCCAGCATGGGTATATGTAAAATGACACCCCAAAACACATTGCCCAACTTCTCCCGAGTACGGAGATACCACATGTGTGACACTTTTTTGCAGCCTAGGTGGGCAAAGGGGCCCACATTCCAAAGAGCACCTTTCGGATTTCACCGGCCATTTTTTACAGATTTTGATTTCAAACTACTTACCACACATTAGGGCCCCTAGAATGCCAGGGCAGTATAACTACCCCACAAGTGACCCCATTTTGGAAAGAAGACATAGTGAGTTCATAGAAGTTTTTATTTTTTGTCACAAGTTAGTGGAATATGAGACTTTGTAAGAAAAAAAAAAAAAAATCATCATTTTCCGCTACCTTGTGACAAAAAATAAAAAGTTCTATGAACTCACTATGCCCATCAGCGAATACCTTAGGGTGTCTACTTTCCGAAATGGGGTCATTTGTGGGGTGTTTGTACTGTCTGGCCATTGTAGAACCTCAGGAAACAAGACAGGTGCTCAGAAAGTCAGAGCTGCTTCAAAAAGCGGAAATTCAAATTTTTGTACCATAGTTTGTAAACGCTATAACTTTTACCCAAAACATTTTTTTTACCCAAACTTTTTTTTTTTTATCAAAGACATGTAGAACAATAAGTTTAGAGAAAAATTTATATATGGATGTCGTTTTTTTTACAAAATTTTACAACTGAAAGTGAAAAATGTCATTTTTTTGCAAAAAAATCGTTAAATTTCGATTAATAACAAAAAAAGTTAAAATGTCAGCAGCAATGAAATACCACCAAATGAAAGCTCTGTTAGTGAGAAGAAAAGGAGGTAAAATTCATTTGGGTGGTAAGTTGCATGACCGAGCAATAAACGGTGAAAGTACTATAGGTCAGAAGTGTAAAAAGTGGCCTGGTCATTAAGGGTGTTTAAGCTAGGGGGGCTGAGGTGGTTAAGGAGGTATTGCTATGGAAGCACTGTATGGCTCTGTTATTGGTGTATTGCTAAGGAAGCACTGTATGGCTCTGTTACGGAGGTATTGATAAGGAAGCAATGTCTCTGTTATGGAGGTATTGCTATAGAGGCACTGTATGGCTCTGTTATGGGGGCATTGCTGTGAAAGCAGTGTATGGCTCTGTTATGGGGGTTTTTCTATGGAAGAACTATATGGCTTTTTTACTGAGTTATTGCCATAGAGGCACTGTATAGCTCTTTTACGGAGGAATTGCTATGGAGGCACTGTATGGCTCTTTTATGGAGGTATTGCCATGGAGGCATTGTATGGCTCTTTTACGGAGGAATTACTATGAAAGCACTGTATGACTGTTACGGAGGTATTGATATGGAAGCACTGTATGGCTCTTTCATGGAGGTATTGAAATGGAAGCAGTGTATGGCTCTGTTACGGAGGCACTGTATGGCTCTTTTACGGAGGAATTGCTATGGAGGCACTGTATGGCTCTTTTACAGAGGTATTGTTATGGAGGCACTGTATGGCTCTGTTACGGGGGTATTGCTATGGAGGCACTGTATGGCTCTGTTACGGAGGAATTGCTATGGAGGCACTGTATGTCTCTTTTACAGAGGTATTATGGAGGCACTGTATGGCTCTGTTACGGAGGTATTGCTATGGAAGCATTGTATGACTGTTACGAAGGTATTGATATGGACGCAGTGTATGGCTCTGTTATGGACGTAATGCTATAGAAGCACTGTATGGCTCTGTTTCGGAGGTATTGCAATGGAAGTAGTGTATGGCTCTGTGATAGGTGTATTGTTAAGGAAGCACTGGCTCTTTTACGGAGGTATTGCTATGGAAGAACTGTATGGCTCTTTTTCGGAGGTATTGCTATGGAGGCACTGTATGGCTCTATTACAGAGGTATTGCTATGACTCTGTTATGGAGATATTGCTGTGGAAGAACTGTATGACTCTGTTATGAAGGTATTGATATGGAAGCACTGTATGGCTCTGTTATGGAGGTATTGCCATGGAGGCACTGTATGGCTCTGTTACGGAGGTATTGCTATGGAAGCACTGTATGGCTCTGTTATGGTGGTATCGAAATGGACTCAGTGTATGGCTCTGTTAAGGAGGTATTGCTATGGAAGCACTGTATGGCTCTTTTACGGAGGAATTGCTATGGAGGCACTGTATGACTCTGTTATCGGTGTATTGCTAAGGAAGCACTGTATGGCCCTGTTATGGAGGTATTTCTATGGAAGCACTGTATGGCTCTGTTATAGGTGTATTGCTAAGGAAGCACTGTATGGCTCTGTTATGGAGGTATTGCCATGGAGCCACTGTGTGGCCTTTTTACGGAGGTATTTATATGGAGGCACTGTATGACTCTTATTACGGAGCTATTGATATGGAAGCACTGTATGACACTTATGGAGGTATTGCTATGGAGGCACTGTATGGCTCTGTTACGGAGGTATTGCTATGGAGGCACTGTATGGTACTTATGGAGGTATTGCTATGGAGGCACTATATGGCTCTATTACAGAGGTATTGCTATGGAAGCACTGTATGGTACTTATGGAGGTATTGCTATGGAGGCACTGTATAGCTCTGTAATGGAGGTATTGCTGTGGAAGCACTTTGTATGACTGTTACAGACGTATTGCTATGGAGGAACTGTATGACTCTGTTATAGGTGTATTGCTAAGGAATCACTGTATGGCTCTGTTACGGAGGTATTGCTATGGAGGCACTGTATGGCTCTTTTACGGAGGTATTACCATGGAGGCACTGTATGGCTCTTTTAAGGAGGTATTGCCATGTGGAGGCACTCAATGACTCTTATGGAGGTATTGCTGTGGAAGCACTGTATGGCTCTATTACGGAGGTATTGCTATGGAAGCATTGTATGGCTCTGTTACGGACGTAATGCTATAGAAGCACTCTATGGCTCTTTTACGGAGGTATTGAAATGGACGCAGTGTATGGCTCTGTTATGGAGGTAATGCTATGGAAGCACTGTATGGCTCTTTTACGGAGGAATTGCTATGGAGGCACTGTATGACTCTGTTATAGGTGTATTGCTAAGGAAGCACTGTATGGCTCTGTTATGGAGGTATTGCTGTGGAAGCAGTGTATGGCCCTGTTATGGAGGTATTGCTATGGATTCACTGTATGGCTCTTTTACAATGGAATTGCTATGGAGGCACTGTATGGCTCTGTTACTGAGGTATTGCTTTGGAAGCACTGTATGGCTCTGTTATGGAGGTTTTTCTATGAAAGCACTTTATGGCTCTTTTACGGAGGTATTGCCATGGAGGCACTGTATGGCTCTTTTACGGAAGTATTGCTATGGAGGTACTGTATGACACTTATGGAGGTATTCCTGTGTAAGCACTGTATGACTCTGTTACAGAGGTATTGCGATTGAGGCACTGTATGGCTCTTTTACGGAGGTATTGCCATGGTGGCACTGTATGGCTTTTTTACAGAGGTATTGCTATGGAGGCACTGTATGGCTCTCTTATGCAGGTATTGCTCTGGAAGCATTGTATGACTCTGTTAAGGATGTTTTTCTATGGAAGCACTGTATGGCCCTGTTATGGAGTTATTGCTATGGAAGCACTGTATGGCACTTTTATGGAGGAATTGCTATGGAGACACTGTGTGGCTCTGTTACGGAGGTATTGCTATGGAGGCACTGTATGGCACTTTTATGGAGGAATTGCTATGGAGACACTGTATGGCTCTTTTACGGAGGTATTGCTATGGAGGCACTGTGTGGCTCTGTTACGGAGGTATTGCTATGGAGGCACTGTATGGCTTTGTTACGGAGGTATTTCTATGGAGGCACAGTATGGCTTTGTTACGGAGGTATTGCTATGGAGGCACTGTATGGCTTTGTTATAGACTTATTGCTATAGAAGCAGTGTATGGCTGTTACGGAGGTATTGCAATGGAGGCACTGTATGGCTCTGTTACAGAGGTATTGCTATGGAGGCATTGTTTGGCTTTGTTACGGAGGTATTGCTCTGGAAGCACTGTATGCCTCTGTTACGGAGGTATTGCTATGGAGGCACTGTATGGCTTTCATACGCAGGTATTGCTATGGAAGCACTGTATGGCTCTTTTACAGAGGTATTGCTATGGAAGCACTGTATGGCTCTTTTACGGAGGTATTGCCATGGAGGCACTGTATGGCTCTTTCACGGAGGTATTGCTATGGAGGTACTGTATGACACTTATGGAAGTATTGCTATGGAAGCACTGTATGGCTCTTTTATAGAGGTATTGCTATGGAAACACTGTATGGCTCTGTTAAGGAGGTTATTCTGTGGAAGCACTGTATAGCTCTGTTATGGAGGTATTGCTGTGAAAGCACTGTATGGCTCTTTTACGGAGGTATTGTCATGGAGGCACTGTATGGCTCTTTTACGGAGCTATTGCTATGGAGGCACTGTATGGCTATGTTATAGATGTATTGCTAAGGAAGCACTGTATGGCTCTGTTACTGAGGTATTGCTATGGATGCACTGTATGGCTCTGTTATGGGGGCATTTCTGTGAAAGCAGTGTATGGCTCTGTTATGGGTTTTTTTCTATGGAAGAACTATATGGCTCTTTTACTGAGGTATTGCCATGGAAGGCTCTGTATGGCCTTTTTACAGAGGAATTGCTATGGAGGCACTGTATGGCTCTTTTACGGAGCTATTGCTATGGAGGCACTGTATGGCTATGTTATAGGTGTATTGCTAAGGAAGCACTGTATGGCTCTGTTACTGAGGTATTGCTATGGATGCACTGTATGGCTCTGTTATGGGGGCATTTCTGTGAAAGCAGTGTATGGCTCTGTTATGTTTTTTTTTCTGTGGAAGAACTATATGGCTCTTTTACTGAGGTATTGCCATGGAAGGCACTGTATGGCCTTTTTACAGAGGAATTGCTATGGAGGCACTGCATGGCTCTTTTATGGAGGTATTGAAATGGAAACAGTGTATGTCTCTTTTACGGAGGTATTGTCATGGAGGCACTGTATAGATATTTTACGGAGGTATTGCCATGGAGGCACTGTATGGCTCTTTTACGGAGGTATTGCCATGGAGGCACTGTATGGCTCTTTTACGGAGGTATTGCTATGAAGGCACTTTATGGCTCTTTTACGGAGGTATTGCTATGGAAGCACTGTATGGCTCTGTTATGGAGGTATTGCTATTGGTGATAAAATAAACTCTAGCGAGATTTGCTTGGTTTTTGTTGGTATTTTATTGTATTGCGGCAAATAAACACTTGGTTACTTACACCAAGTGTTTATTTGCCGCAATAAAATAAAATACCAACAACAACCAAGCAAATCTCGCTGGAGTTTATTTTATTATTTACACGGGGTGGGATCCCGACTCCATGCTTCATCACCAAGTGTGCCACACTGGTCTACTATTTGGTTTTGCTATGGAGGCACTGTATGGCTCTGTTATAGAGGTATTGCTATGGAGGCACTGTATGGCTCTTTTACAGAGGTATTGCTATGGAGGCACTGTATGGCTCTGTTACAGAGGTATTGCCATGGAGGCACTGTATGGCTCTGTTACGGAGGTATTGCCATGGAGGCACTGTATGGCTCTGTTACGGAGGTATTGCTATGGAAGCACTGTATGGCTCTGTTACGGAGGTATTGCTATGGAGGCACTGTATGGCTCTGTTAGGGAGGTATTGCTATAGAGGCACTGTATGGCTCTGTTATGGATGTATGTATTGCAATGGAAGCACTATATGGCTCTGTTACGGAGGTATTGCTATGGAAGCACTGTACGGCACTTATGGAGGTATTGCTATGGAGGCACTGTGGCTCTGTTACAGAGGTATTGCTATGGAGCCACAGTATGGCTTTGTTATGGGGGTATTTCTATGGAGGCACTGTATGGCTCTGTTAAGGAGGCTTTTCTATTTAAGCACTGTATAGCTCTGTTACAGAGTTATTGCCATGGAGGCACTGTATGGCTCGGTTATGGGGGCATTGCCGTGAAAGCAGTGTATGGCTCTGTTATGGTGGTTTTTCTATGGAATTACTGTATGGCTCTTTTACGGAGGTATTTCCATGGAGGCACTGTATGGCTCTTTTACGGAGGTATTGCCATGGAGGCACTGTATGGCTCTTTTAAGGAGTTATTGCTATGGAGGCACTCTATGACTCTGTTATGGAGGTATTGCTGTGGAAGCACTGTATGGCTCTGTTACGGACGTAATGCTATAGAAGCACTCTATGGCTCTTTTATGGAGATATTGAAATGGACGCAATGTATGGCTCTGTTATGGAGGTAATGCTATGGAAGCACTGTATGGCTCTTTTACGGAGGAATTGCTATGGAGGCACTGTATGACTCTGTTATAGGTGTATTGCTAAGGAAGCACTGTATGGCTCTGTTATGGAGGTATTGCTGTGGAAGCAGTGTATGGCCCTGTTATGAAGGTATTGCTATGGATTCACTGTATGGCTCTTTTACAATGGAATTGCTATGGAGGCACTGTATGGCTCTTTTACGAAGGTATTGCTATGGAAGCTCTGTATGGCTCTTTTAGGGAGGTATTGCTATGGAGGCACTGTATGGCTCTGTTACTGAGGTATTGCTTTGGAAGCACTGTATGCTTCTGTTACGAAGGTATTGCTATGGAAGCACTGTATGGCTCTTTTAGGGAGGTATTGCTATGGAGGCACTGTATGGCTCTGTTACTGAGGTATTGCTTTGGAAGCACTGTATGGCTCTGTTATGGAGGTTTTTCTATGGAAGCACTTTATGGCTCTTTTACGGAGGTATTGCCATGGAGGCACTGTATGGCTCTTTTACGGAAGTATTGCTATGGAGGTACTGTATGACACTTATGGAGGTATTGCTGTGGAAGCACTGTATGGCTCTGTTATGGAGGTATTGCTGTGGAAGCACTTTGTATGACTCTGTTACAGAGGTATTTTGATTGAGGCACTGTATGGCTCTTTTACGGAGGTATTGCTATGGAAGAACTGTATGTCTCTTTTACGGAGGTATTGCCATGGTGGCACGGTATGGCTTTTTTACAGAGGAATTGCTATGGAGGCACTGTATGGCTCTGTTACGCAGGTATTGCTCTGGAAGCATTGTATGACTCTGTTAAGGAGGTTTTTCTATGGAAGCAGTATATGTTCCTGTTATGGAGGTATTGCTATGGAAGCACTGTATGGCACTTTTATGGAGGGACTGCTATGGAGGCACTGTATTGCTCTTTTACGGAGGTATTGCTATGGAGGCACTGTGTGGTTCTGTTACGGAGGTATTGCTATGGAGGCATTGTATGGCTTTGTTACGGAGGTATTGCTATGGAAGCACTGTATGCCTCTGTTACGGAGGTATTGCTATGGAAGCACTGTGGCTCTTTTACGGAGGTATTGCTATGGAGGCACTGTATGGCTTTCTTACGTAGGTATTACTATGGAAGCACTGTATGGCTCTTTTACGGAGGTATTGCCATGGAGGCACTGTATGGCTCTTTTACGGAGGTATTGCTATGGAGGCACTGTGTGGTTCTGTTACGGAGGTATTGCTATGGAGGCATTGTATGGCTTTGTTACGGAGGTATTGCTATGGAAGCACTGTATGCCTCTGTTACGGAGGTATTGCTATAGAAGCACTGTATGGCTCTTTTACGGAGGTATTGCTATGGAGGTACTGTATGACACTTATGGAAGTATTGCTATGGAAGCACTGTATGGCTCTTTTATAGAGGTATTGCTATGGAAACACTGTATGGCTCTGTTAAGGAGGTTTTTCTATGGAAGCACTGTATAGCTCTGTTATGGAGGTATTGCTATGAAAGCACTGTATGGCTCTTTTACGGAGGTATTGCTATGGAAGAACTGTATGGCTCTTTTACGGAGGTATTATCATGGAGGCACTGTATGGCTCTGTTACGGAGGTATTGCTATGGATGCACTGTATGGCTCTGTTATGGGGGCATTTCTGTGAAAGCAGTGTATGGCTCTGTTATGGTTTTTTTTCTATGAAAGAACTATATGGCTCTTTTACTGAGGTATTGCCATGGAGGCACTGTATGGCCTTTTTACAGAGGAATTGCTATGGAGGCACTGTATGGCTCTTTTATGGAGGTATTGAAATGGAAGCAGTGTATGGCTCTTACGGAGGTATTGCTATGGAGGCACTGTATGACTGTTACAAAGGTATTGCTATGGAAGCACTGTATGGCTATTTTACGGAGGTATTGTCATGGAGGCACTGTATGGCTCTTTTAGGTAGGTATTGATATGGAGGCAGTGTATAGCTCTGTTACGCAGGTATTGTTATGGAAGCACTGTATGGCTCTGTTATGGAGGTATTGCTATGGAGGCACTGTATGGCTCTTTTATGGAGGTATTGCTATGGAGGCGCTGTATGGCTCTGTTACGGAGGTATTGCTATGGAGGCACTGTATGGCTCTGTTACGGAGGTATTGCTATGGAAGCACTGTATGGCTCTGTTACGGAGGTATTGCTATGGAGGCACTGTATGGCTGTTACAGAGGTATTGCTATGGAAGCACTGTATGGCTATTTTACGGAGGTATTGTCATGGAGGCACTGTATAGCTATTTTACGGGGGTATTGCCATGGAGGCACTGTATGGCTCTTTTACGGAGGTATTGATATGGAGGCACTTTATGGCTCTTTTACGGAGGTATTGCTATGGAAGCACTGTATGACTCTGTTACGGAGGTATTGATATGGAAGCACTGTATGGCTCTGTTATGGAGGTATTGCTTTGGAGGCACTGTATGGCTCTGTTATAGAGGTATTGCTATGGAGGCACTGTATGGCTCTTTTACGGAGCTATTGCTATGGAGGCACTCTATGGCTCTGTTACGGAGGTATTGCTATGGAGGCACTGTATGGCTCTGTTACGGAGGTATTGCTATGGAGGCACTGTATGGCTCTGTTACGGAGGTATTGCTAATGAAGCACTGTATGGCTCTGTTACGGAGGTATTGCTATAGAGGCACTGTATGGCTCTGTTATGGATGTATGTATTGCAATGGAAGCACTATATGGCTCTGTTACGGAGGTATTGCTATTGAAGCACTGTACGGCACTTATGGAGGTATTGCTATGGAGGCACTGTATGGCTCTGTTACAGAGGTATTGCTATGGAGGCACTGTATGGCTGTTACAGAGGTAATGCTATGGAAGCACTGTATGGCTATTTTACGGAGGTATCGTCATGGAGGCACTGTATAGCTATTTTACGGAGGTATTGCCATGGAGGCACTGTATGGCTCTTTTACGGAGGTATTGATATGGATGCACTTTATGGCTCTTTTACGGAGATATTGCTATGGAAGCACTGTATGACTCTGTTACGGAGGTATTGATATGGAAGCACTGTACGGCTCTGTTATGGAGGTATTGCTTTGGAGGCACTGTATGGCTTTGTTATAGAGGTATTGCTATGGAGGCACTGTATGGCTCTTTTACGGAGCTATTGCTATGGAGGCACTGTATGGCTCTGTTATGGAGGTATTGATATGGAGGCACTGTATGGCTCTGTTACGGAGGTATTGCTATGGAGGCACTGTATGGCTCTGTTACGGAGGTATTGCTATGGAAGCACTGTATGGCTCTGTTACGGAGGTATTGCTATAGAGGCACTGTATGGCTCTGTTATGGATGTATGTATTGCAATGGAAGCACTATATGGCTCGGTTACGGAGGTATTGCTATGGAAGCACTGTACGGCACTTATGGAGGTATTGCTATGGAGGCACTGTGGCTCTGTTACAGAGGTATTGCTATGGAGCCACAGTATGGCTTTGTTAAGGAGGTTTTTCTATTTAAGCACTGTATAGCTCTGTTACGGAGGTATTGCCATGGAGGCACTGTATGGCTCTTTTACGGAGGTATTGCTATGGAGGCACTGTATGGCTCTGTTACGGAGGTATTGCTATGGAGGAACTGTATGGCTCTGTTACGGAGGTATTGCTATGGAGGCACTGTATGGCTCTGTTACGGAGGTATTGCTATGGAGGCACTGTATGGCTCTGTTATGGATGTATTGCTATGGAACCACTGTATGGCTCTGTTATGGAGGTTTTTCTATGGAAGAAATGTATGGCTCTTTTACGGAGGTATTGCTATGGAGGCACTATATAGCTCTGTTACGCAGGTATTGCTATGGAAGCACTGTATGGCTCTGTTATGGAGGCACTGTATGGCTCTTTTATGGAGGTATTGCTATGGAGGCACTGTATGGCTCTGTTACGGAGGTATTGCTATGGAGGCACTGTATGGCTCTGTTACGGAGGTATTGCTATGGAAGCACTGTATGGCTCTGTTACGGAGGTATTGCTATGGAAGCACTGTATGGCTCTGTTACGGAGGTATTGCTATGAAGGCACTTTATGGCTCTGTTATGGATGTATTGCAATGGAAGCACTATATGGCTCTGTTACGGAGGTATTGCTATGGAAGCACTGTACGGCACTTATGGAGGTATTGCTAAGGAGGCACTGTGGCTCTGTTACAGAGGTATTGCTATGGAGCCACTGTATGGCTTTGTTATGGGGGTATTGCTATGGAAGCACTGTATGGCTCTGTTAAGGAGGTTTTTCTATGGAAGAACTGTATGGCTTTTTTTACGGATGTATTGCCATGGAGGCACTGTATGGCTCTGTTACGGAGGTATTTCTATGGAAGCACTGTATGGCTCTGTTACGGAGGTATTGCCATGGAGGCACTGTATGGCTCTGTTACGGAGGTATTGCTATGGAGGCACTGTATGGCTCTGTTACGGAGATGTTTCTATGGAGGCAATGTATGGCTCTGTTATGGATGTATTGCTATGGAACCACTGTATGGCTCTGTTAAGGAGGTTTTTCTATTTAAGCACTGTATAGATCTGTTATGGAGGTTTTTCTATGGAAGAACTGTATGGCTCTTTTACGGAGGTATTGCCATGAATGCACTGTATGGCTCTTTTACGGAGGTATTGCTATGGAGGCACTGTGTGGCTCTTTCGGTGGAATTGCTATGGAGGCACTGTATGGCTCTGTTACGGACGTATTGCTATGGAAGCACTGTATGGATCTGTTATAGGTGTATTGCTAAGGAAGCACTGGCTCTGTTACGAAGGTATTGCTATGGAGGCACTGTATGGCTCTTTTACGGAGGTATTGCTAAGGAGGCACTCTATGACTCTGTTATAGGCGTATTGCTATGGAGGCACTGTATGGCTCTGTTATAGGTGTATTGCTAAGGAAGCACTGTATGGCTCTGTTACGGAGGTATTGCTATGGAAGCATTGTATGACTATTACGGAGGTATTGATATGGAAGCACTGTATGGCACTTATGGAGGTATTGCTATGGAGGCACTGTATGGCTTTGTTACGGTGGTATTGCTATGGAAGCACTGTATGGCTCTGTTATGGGGGTTTTTCTATGGAAGAACTGTATGGCTCTTTTACGGAGGTATTGCCATGGAGGCACTGTATGGCTCTGTTACGAAGGTATTGATATGGAGGCACTGTATGGCTCTTTTACGGAGGTATTGCTATGGAGGCACTGTATAGCTCTGTTACGAAGGTATTGTCATGGAGGCACTGTATGGCTCTTTTAGGTAGGTATTGATATGGAGGCACGGTATAGCTCTGTTACGCAGGTATTGTTATGGAAGCACTGTATGGCTCTGTTATGGAGGTATTGCTATGGAGGCACTGTATGGCTCTTTTATGGAGGTATTGCTATGGAGGCGCTGTATGGCTCTGTTACGGAGATATTGCTATGGAGGCACTGTATGGCTCTGTTACAGAGGTATTGCTATGGAAGCACTGTATGGCTCTGTTACGGAGGTATTGCTATGGAGGCACTGTATGGCTGTTACAGAGGTATTGCTATGGAAGCACTGTATGGCTATTTTACGGAGGTATTATCATGGAGGCACTGTATAGCTATTTTACAGGGGTATTGCCATGGAGGCACTGTATGGCTCTTTTACGGAGGTATTGATATGGAGGCACTTTATGGCTCTTTTACGGAGGTATTGCTATGGAAGCACTGTATGACTCTGTTACGGAGGTATTGATATGGAAGCACTGTATGGCTCTGTTATGGAGGTATTGCTTTGGAGGCACTGTATGGCTCTTTTACGGAGGTATTGCTATGGAGGTACTGTATGACACTTATGGAAGTATTGCTATGGAAGCACTGTATGGCTCTTTTATAGAGGTATTGCTATGGAAACACTGTATGGTTCTGTTAAGGAGGTTTTTCTATGGAAGCACTGTATAGCTCTGTTATGGAGGTATTGCTGTGAAAGCACTGTATGGCTCTTTTACGGAGGTATTGCTATGGAAGAACTGTATGGCTCTTTTACGGAGGTATTGTCATGGAGGCACTGTATGGCTCTGTTACGGAGGTATTGCTATGGATGCACTGTATGGCTCTGTTATGGGGGCATTTCTGTGAAAGCAGTGTATGGCTCTGTTATGGTTTTTTTTCTATGAAAGAACTATATGCCTCTTTTACTGAGGTATTGCCATGGAGGCACTGTATGGCCTTTTTACAGAGGAATTGCTATGGAGGCACTGTATGGCTCTTTTATGGAGGTATTGAAATGGAAGCAGTGTATGGCTCTTACGGAGGTATTGCCATGGAGGCACTGTATGACTGTTACAAAGGTATTGCTATGGAGGCATTGTATGGCTTTGTTACGGAGGTATTGCTATGGAAGCACTGTATGCCTCTGTTACGGAGGTATTGCTATGGAAGCACTGTGGCTCTTTTACGGAGGTATTGCTATGGAGGCACTGTATGGCTCTGTTACGGAGGTATTGCTATGGAGGCACTGTATGGCTCTGTTACGGAGGTATTGCTATGGAAGCACTGTATGGCTCTGTTACAGAGGTATTGCTATGGAAGCACTGTATGGCTCTGTTACGGAGGTATTGCTATAGAGGCACTGTATGGCTCTGTTATGGATGTATGTATTGCAATGGAAGCACTATATGGCTCTGTTACGGAGGTATTGCTATGGAAGCACTGTACGGCACTTATGGAGGTATTGCTATGGAGGCACTGTGGCTCTGTTACAGAGGTATTGCTATGGAGCCACAGTATGGCTTTGTTAAGGAGGTTTTTCTATTTAAGCACTGTATAGCTCTGTTACGGAGGTATTTCTATGGAAGCACTGTATGGCTCTGTTACGGAGGTATTGCTATGGAGGCACTGTATGGCTCTGTTACGGAGGTGTTGCTATGGAGGCAATGTATGGCTCTGTTATGGATGTATTGCTATGGAACCACTGTATGGCTCTGTTAAGGAGGTTTTTCTATTTAAGCACTGTATAGATCTGTTATGGAGGTTTTTCTATGGAAGAACTGCATGGCTCTTTTACGGAGGTATTGCCATGAAGGCACTGTATGGCTTTTTTACGGAGGTATTGCTATGGAGGCACTGTGTGGCTCTTTCGGTGGAATTGCTATGGAGGCACTGTATGGCTCTGTTACGGACGTATTGCTATGGAAGCACTGTATGGATCTGTTATAGGTGTATTGCTAAGGAAGCACTGGCTCTGTTACGGAGGTATTGCTATGGAGGCACTGTATGGCTCTTTTACGGAGGTATTGCTAAGGAGGCACTCTATGACTCTGTTATAGGCGTATTGCTATGGAGGCACTGTATGGCTCTGTTATAGGTGTATTGCTAAGGAAGCACTGTATGGCTCTGTTACGGAGGTATTGCTATGGAAGCATTGTATGACTATTACGGAGGTATTGATATGGAAGCACTGTATGGCACTTATGGAGGTATTGCTATGGAGGCACTGTATGGCTTTGTTACGGTGGTATTGCTATGGAAGCACTGTATGGCTCTGTTATGGGGGTTTTTCTATGGAAGAACTGTATGGCTCTTTTACGGAGGTATTGCCATGGAGGCACTGTATGGCTCTGTTACGAAGGTATTGATATGGAGGCACTGTATGGCTCTTTTACGGAGGTATTGCTATGGAAGAACTGTATGGCTCTGTTATAGAGGTAATGCTATGGAAGAACTGTTTGGCTCTTTTACGGAGGTATTGCTATGGAAGAACTGTTTGGCTCTTTTACGGAGGTATTGCTATGGATGCACTCTATGACTCTGTTATGGAGGTATTTCTGTGGAAGCACTGTATGGCTCTGTTATAGGTGTATTGCTAAGGAAGCACTGTATGGCTCTGTTATGGAGGTATTGCCATGGAGCCACTGTGTGGCTATTTTACGGAGATATTTCTATGGAAGCACTGTATGGCTCTGTTACGGAGGTATTGCTATGGAAGCATTGTATGACTCTGTTACGGAGGTATTGCTATGGAAGCTCTGTATGGCTCTTTTAGAGAGTTATTGCTATGAAGGCACTGTATGGCTCTGTTACGGAGGTATTCCTATGGAAGCACTGTGTGGCTCTGTTATGGAGGTATTGCTATGGAGGCACTGTATGGCTCTGTTATGGATGTATTGCCATGGAGCCACTGTGTGGCTTTTTTACGGAAATATTTCTATGGAAGCACTGTATGGCTCTGTTATGGAGGTATTGCTATGGAGGCACTGTATGGCTCTATTACGGAGGTATTGCTATGGAAGCAATGTATGGCTCTGTTACGGAGGTATTGCTATGGAAGCTCTGTATGGCTCTGTTACGGAGGTATTTCTATGGAAGCACTGTATGGCTCTTTTACAGAGTTATTGCTATGAAGGCACTGTGTGGCTCTGTTATGGAGGTATTGCTATGGAAGCACTGTATGGCTCTGTTATAGGTGTATTGCTATGGAAGCACTGTATGGCTCTGTTACGGAGGTATTGCTATGGAGGCACTGTATGGCTCGGTCATGGATGTATTGCTATGGAGGCACTGTATTGCTCTATTATAGGTGTATTGCTATGGAAGCACTCTGTATGTCCCCGTTATGGAGTTATACAAACAATTGACATGTGAATCTGCATGGCAGGTCAATTTTGTCAAATCTTATTCACTGTATTACACTGCTGGTGTATTGCTATGGAAGCACTCTGTATGGCTCTGTTATGGAGGTATTGCTGTGGAAGCAGTGTATGGCTCTGTTATGGAGGTATTGCTGTGGAAGCAGTGTATGGCCTTGTTATGGAGGTATTGCTGTGGAAGCAGTGTATGGCCCTGTTATGGAGGTATTGCTATGGAAACACTGTATGGCTCTTTTACAGAGGAATTGCTATGGTGGCACTGTATGGCTCTGTTACGGAGGTATTCCTATGGAAGCACTGTGTGGCTCTGTTATGGAGGCACTGTATGGCCCTGTTATGGAGGTATTGCTATGGAAGCACTGTATGGCTCTGTTATGGATGTATTGCCATGGAGCCACTGTGTGGCTTTTTTACGGAAATATTTCTATGGAAGCACTGTATGGCTCTGTTATGGAGGTATTGCTATGGAAGCTCTGTATGGCTCTGTTACGGAGGTATTTCTATGGAAGCACTGTATGGCTCTTTTACAGAGTTATTGCTATGAAGGCACTGTGTGGCTCTGTTATGGAGGTATTGCTATGGAAGCACTGTATGGCTCTGTTATAGGTGTATTGCTATGGAAGCACTGTATGGCTCTGTTACGGAGGTATTGCTATGGAGGCACTGTATGGCTCGGTCATGGATGTATTGCTATGGAGGCACTGTATGGCTCTATTATAGGTGTATTGCTATGGAAGCACTCTGTATGTCCCTGTTATGGAGTTATACAAACAATTGACATGTGAATCTGCATGGCAGGTCAATTTTGTCAAATCTTATGTATGTATCTTATGTCTGTTATGGAGGTATTGCTGTGGAAGCAGTGTATGGCTCTGTTATGGAGGTATTGCTGTGGAAGCAGTGTATGGCCTTGTTATGGAGGTATTGCTGTGGAAGCAGTGTATGGCCCTGTTATGGAGGTATTGCTATGGAAACACTGTATGGCTCTTTTACGGAGGAATTGCTATGGTGGCACTGTATGGCTCTGTTACGCAGGTATTTCAATGGAAGCACTGTATGGCTCTTTTACGGAGGAATTGCTATGGAGGCACTGTATGGATCTTTTATGGAGGAATTGCTATGGAGGCACTGTATGGCTTTCTTACGCAGGTATTGCTATGGAAGCACTGTATGGCTCTTTAACAGAGGTATTGCCATGGAGGTACTGTATGACACTTATGTAGGTATTGCTATGGAAGCACTGTATGGCTCTTTTATGGAGTAATTGCTTTAGAAGCACTGTATTGCTATGTTATGGAGGTTTTTCTATGGAAGTATTGTATGGCTCTGTTATGGAGGTATTGCCATGGAGGCACTGTATGGCTCTGTTATAGAGGTATTGCTATGGAGGCACTGTATGGCTATATTACGGAGGTATTGCTTTGGAAGCACTGTATGGCTCTTGTATAGGTGTATTGCTAAGGAAGCACTGTATGGCTCTGTTATGGAGGTATTGCTATGGAGGCACTGTATGGCACTTATGGAGGTATTGCTATGGAGGCACTGTATGGCTTTGCTACGGAGGTATTGCTATGGAAGCACTGTATGGCTCTGTTACGGAGGTATTGCTATGGAGGCACTGTATGGCACTTATGGAGGTATTGCTATGGAAGCACTTTAAAGCTCTGTTACGGAGGTATTGCTATGGAGGCACTGTTGTATTGCTCTGTTATGGAGGTTTTTCTATGGAAGCACTGTATGGCTCTGTTATGGAGGTATTGCCATGGAGGCACTGTATGGCTTTTGTACGGAGGTATTGCTATGGAAGCACTGTATGGCTCTTTTACGGAGGAATTGCTATGGAGGCACTGTATGGCTTTCTTACGCAGGTATTGCTATGGAAGCACTGTATGGCTCTTTAACAGAGGTATTGCCATGGAAGCACTGTATGGCTCTTTTACAGAGGTATTGCTATGGAGGTACTGTATGGCCCTTTTATGGAGGAATTGCTTTGGAAGCACTGTATTGCTATGTTATGGAGGTTTTTCTATGGAAGCATTGTATGGCTCTGTTGTGGAGGTATTGCCATGGAAGCACTGTATGGCTATATTACGGAGGTATTGCTATGGAAGCACTGTATGGCTCTTGTATAGGTGTATTGCTAAGGAAGCACTGTATGTCTCTGTTATGGAGGTATTGCTATGGAGGCACTGTATGGCACTATTGCTATGGAGGCACTGTATGGCTTTGTTATGGAGGTATTGCTATGGAGGCACTGTATGGCACTTATGGAGGTATTGCTATGGAGGCACTGTATGGCTTTGCTACGGAGGTATTGCTATGGAAGCACTGTATGGCACTTATGGAGGTATTGCTGTGGAAGCACTTTAAAGCTCTGTTACGGAGGTATTGCTATGGAGGCACTGTTGTATTGCTCTGTTACGGAGGTATTGCTATGGAGGCACTGTATGGCTCTTGTACGGAGGTATTGCTATGGAAGCACTGTATGGCTCTTTAACAGAGGTATTGCCATGGAAGCACTGTATGGCTCTTTTACAGAGGTATTGCTATGGAGGTACTGTATGACACTTATGTAGGTATTGCTATGGAATCACTGTATTGCTATGTTATGGAGGTTTTTCTATGGAAGCATTGTATGGCTCTGTTATGGAGGTATTGCCATGGAAGCACTGTATGGCTATATTACGGAGGTATTGCTATGGAAGCACTGTATGGCACTTATGGAGGTATTGCTATGGAGACACTGTATGGCTTTGTTATTTAGGTATTGCTATGGAGGCACTGTATGGCACTTATGGAGGTATTGCTATGGAGGCACTGTATGGCTTTGCTACGGAGGTATTGCTATGGAAGCACTTTAAAGCTCTGTTACGGAGGTATTGCTATGGAGGCACTGTATGGCTCTTGTACGGAGGTATTGCTATGGAAGCACTGTATGGCTCTGTTATAGAGGTATTACTATGGAATCACTGTGTATGGCTCTGTTATGGAGGTATTACTATAGAATCACTGTGTATGGCTCTGTTATGGAGGTATTACTATGGAATCACTGTGTATGGCTCTATTACACAGATATTGGTATGGAAGCACTGTATGGCTCTGTTATGGAGGTATTGAAATAGAAGCAGTGTATGGCTCTGTTATAGGTGTATTGCTGTGAAAGCACTATGGCTCTGTGACTGCCCCTTTAACAGTGACTTTCACAGTGGCCGCCCCTTTATATGTATAAAAAAAAGGACGTATATACACTGCGTACAGAATTATTAGGCAAATGAGTATTTTGACCACATCATCCTCTTTATGCATGTTGTCTTACTCCAAGCTGTATAGGCTCGAAACCCTACTACCAATTAAGCATATTAGGTGATGTGCATCTCTGTAATGAGAAGGGGTGTGGTCTAATGACATCAACACCCTATATTAGGTGTGCATAATTATTAGGCAACTTCCTTTCCTTTGGCAAAATGGGTCAAAAGAAGGACTTGACAGGCTCAGAAAAGTCAAAAATAGTGAGATATCTTGCAGAGGGATGCAGCACTCTTAAAATTGCAAAGCTTCTGAAGCGTGATCATCGAACAATCAAGCGTTTCATTCAAAATAGTCAACAGGGTCGCAAGAAGCGTGTGGAAAAACCAAGGCGCAAAATAACTGCCCATGAACTGAGAAAAGTCAAGCGTGCAGCTGCCAAGATGCCACTTGCCACCAGTTTGGCCATATTTCAGAGCTGCAACATCACTGGAGTGCCCAAAAGGACAAGGTGTGCAATACTAAGAGACATGGCCAAGGTAAGAAAGGCTGAAAGACGACCACCACTAAACAAGACACACAAGCTGAAACGTCAAGACTGGGCCAAGAAATATCTCAAGACTGATTTTTCTAAGGTTTTATGGACTGATGAAATGAGAGTGAGTCTTGATGGGCCAGATGGATGGGCCCGTGGCTGGATTGGTAAAGGGCAGAGAGCTCCAGTCCGACTCAGACGCCAGCAAGGTGGAGGTGGAGTACTGGTTTGGGCTGGTATCATCAAAGATGAGCTTGTGGGGCCTTTTCGGGTTGAGGATGGAGTCAAGCTCAACTCCCAGTCCTACTGCCAGTTTCTGGAAGACACCTTCAAGCAGTGGTACAGGAAGAAGTCTGCATCCTTCAAGAAAAACATGATTTTCATGCAGGACAATGCTCCATCGCACGCGTCCAAGTACTCCACAGCGTGGCTGGCAAGAAAGGGTATAAAAGAAGAAAATCTAATGACATGGCCTCCTTGTTCACCTGATCTGAACCCCATTGAGAACCTGTGGTCCATCATCAAATGTGAGATTTACAAGGAGGGAAAACAGTACACCTCTCTGAACAGTGTCTGGGAGGCTGTGGTTGCTGCTGCACGCAATGTTGATTGTGAACAGATCAAAACACTGACAGAATCCATGGATGGCAGGCTTTTGAGTGTCCTTGCAAAGAAAGGTGGCTATGTTGGTCACTGATTTGTTTTTGTTTTGTTTTTGAATGTCAGAAATGTATGTGCTGTTCCTTTCATATTGAATTTCTGCACTGTATTATTTCTTGTTTTTACCTATGTTGTTTAAATCTATTGTTCTCTGCTGCCATCTGCTGGCCGGAATTTGTATGCTGCACGCTTCGTTCGTTGTCTATAAAGTTTTCTCTGGGCGTGGTTTTAGCAGCCTTGGGCCTGGTCACTTCCTGTAGCCTTTTTCAGTGCTGCATCCTTTGTGACTGGAGACACACACCTCGGCTTGTGAAGGCATCAGTTTTTGACCAGCAGTTGCCTCAGCAGTTGCCTCAGCAGTTGCCTCAGCAGTTAGCCTCAGAAAAGACATCCACACCACAGCATCTACTGTATTCCTGTATTCCATCACTGTATGTCACTGCTCTGGATCAAATAAACCCACGTTTGATTGCATCCTCATGTCTACGTCTGGATCCATCTAACCTGAGCATCTGCCGGTCCGGTCTGCTCCACTGCTTGGATACGAAGGTAGGCCAGTCACAAAGTCATTATCAGTTACACCTTCAATCGCCTTCATGTGGGGACAGAACAGTCAAAAACTGCCTTAAAGCCTTATACCCCAGTCAATATCCGTCTGAATGTCCAATGCCCGGCTGCAGGTTCCCTCAGAGCCCAGCGCCACACTCAGGAACCTCCCCTGCAACAGGCCCACTCCCAGCAAATCTGCCCGGCAACAGTGCATGTCCCATAAGCCTAAGGGGAAGCACGGCGTGTCCGCAGTAGATGTACCCTCGCCTGGAAGTCCTCCACCACTCGCCAAGCCACTTTCTACATCCTATATTAACCCTTGCTCGCATGATATAAGAACTGTTCATGCACGCGGGGCCTCCCTTAAACCAAAACCCCGCAATTCACTAAAAGGACTTTGGGAAACTCATCGGGGTGCCTCATCTGAGCCGCACTGCAATTTTCAGCCCCCAATTCAAAAGTTCGATTTCTTAAAGAGACAGCGCACCTTAAATCAAAATGTCCGAAAAGGACCTTGTACAGTTCCCCAGTGATGAAACAAAGCAAATGCAACCTGATACTGATCATTATGAAGAGCTGGAGGTAGAATCCACACTTCCAGCAGACCAAGTCACGCGACCAAGGCGCTCTCTCAAACCAACTATAAAGATCACGGAAAACTATCACACCAGGAAAGATGAGCTATGTGACAACCTGGAAGAGCTATGGGAACGAGTTTCCTCCCTCATATCAGGACTTAAGTCCTCCTCAGGTGATGCCACCAGTTTACAAGTTGCCGTCGGGCGGCTGAGCGCAGCCCATGAAAGATACAAGAGACTGTCCACAAGGTATATAACCTTTCTAAAAGACTCTAATATTGAAGAAGCCCCGTCAGAATTGTGCAAGGCAGAATCAATAGACAGACAAAGAGACGCCATGGTGCTGGATGCTAAAGATAAAGTGGAACTCCGTATCTCTCATTTGCAAGAAACTAGATCACACAGATCGCATTCATCCAAACATTCCTCGCGGTCCTACAGATCATCATGCTCTAGAAGCTCCACCCTGAGCGACAGACTACTAGAGGCCCGCATAAATGCAGAGCTATCCAAAGTAAGGCGTTCCTTCACCGAAAAAGAAGTCCTTGCGAGAACAGAAGCACAGACGGCGGCGGCCAAGAGGGCAGAAGCGGAGGCAGAAGCCAAGAGGGCAGAAGCGGAGGCAGAAGCCAAGAGGGCAGAAGCGGAGGCAGAAGCCAAGAGGGCAGAAGCGGATGTAGAAGCCAAGAGGGCAGAAGCGGAGGCAGAAGCCAAGAGGGCAGAAGCGGAGGTAGAAGCCAAGAGGGCAGAAGCGGAGGCAGAAGCCAAGAGGGCAGAAGCAGAGGCTCGAATAAAGATCCTCGAATCAGAGAGGGAAGAGGAAATCGCATTAGCAAGAGTAAGACTACTTGAGCAAGCATTGAGCCAAGGCCTTGATTCAGTCTGCTTACCGCCAGAGGAGATAGACGATCCAGTTGATCGCACCAGCGACTACATACTGAAACAGTTATCTGCACCACCCCCAGTGTGCAGTACTGTCCAAGCCAACAACACTGAAACCCCCAAGTCAGCTCTACCTGCAGTGCCAGTGACACCCACAGCACCCGAGCAATCCAATAACAGTCGCCCAGACGCGCTCTCTCAAGGGCAGTTATTACAGCAAGATGGCTACCAGGTGTTTCCTGGCCTACGTCCACAGCTCAAGCAGCAGTCATCAGAATCGACAGAGGCTAGACCACAGCTCAACCCTGCAGCAACATCATTCTACCCGGAAGCATCTCACCCTTTCACGCCACGCAGCCTATACGCCCCAGGGGCATCACAAGTTGTCATGGCAACAAGCAGTGAGAAATCAGATATGTCTGAGTTTGCCAGGTTTATGGTGAGCAGAGAGCTAATTAACACCAGTCTCTCAAAATTTGATGACCATGCGGAGAGCTACAGAGCCTGGAAGGCAACCTTCAAAGCCGCCATCGCCAACCTCAACCTAACTGCAGAGCAGGAGCTCGACCTCTTGATCAACTGGCTGGGCCCAGGCTCCACAAATCGCATCAAGAGCCTTAGAACTGTCTATGTAGGACAAGCAGAAGCAGGTCTCGCTGCAGCCTGGCAGAGACTCGAACGCACCTTTGGCAGTGCAGAAGCAATAGAGAAGGCACTATTCAGGAGACTGCAGAACGTCCCCAAGATCAGTCTCAAGGATGTCCATAAGCTTCAGGATTTAAGTGATTTGCTCATGGAACTGGAGCTTGCCAAAAGAGACCCTCGTCTGTCCGGGCTGTGCTACCTCGATACAGCCCATGGGGTGAACCCAATTGTCGTGAAGTTACCATACAGCCTGCAAGAGAAGTGGGCGGCATCAGTCTCAAGGTACAAAAGAGTGCATGACGTCACTTTTCCCCCATTTATTCATTTCTGTAGGTTCATCGATGAACAGTCCCAGATGAGGAATGACCCCAGCCTCGACTTCCTGGAGTTCAATACTACAGCCTCAGTGACACCATCATCAAGGTATGAAAGTATTGTACATAAACACAGAGACTTTAAGAGCAGCGTGAATGTTAGAAAGACTAACCTACCATCATCTGCAGTACCCACTGGTAAACAGTACACTACCTCATCAGGAGACAAGGCCTTCAATCGTGAATGTCCCATTCATAAAAAACCACACTCACTGAACAAATGCAGAGGATTTAGATCCAAAACCATACAGGAGCGCAAGAAAGTCCTCACCGAGCTTGGGGTATGCTTTAGGTGCTGCGCTTCATTGGAGCACATGGCTAAGGACTGTAAATCCATTATTAAGTGTGAGGAGTGTCATAGTGAAAGACATGCCTCAGCTATGCACCCAACTCCACTCACAAGGGATTCACCGGCTGCTGTCACCACCATTCCTGCTCAAAGTCATGGCGGGGAGCCACAGAACCACGCTAACACAGCCACCGCTGTTTCCTGCTCATGCTTGGACGTATGTGGCGAGGGCCAGAGTGAGAAATGTTGTGCCCGCATATGCCTAATCAAGGTCTACCCGGAGGGGCTACCAGAAAAGGCAGTAAAAATGTATGCCATCATTGACGACCAAAGCAACCGCTCCCTAGCAGGACCTAAATTCTTTGAAGCCTTTGGAATAAAGGGACCGTCAGAACCCTACATCTTAAACACCTGCTCGGGTCGCATAGAGACTAGCGGCAGGAGGGCACAAGGATTCATCGCTTGTTCCGTCAGTGGAAATACGGAAATACCTCTACCGACGCTGATCGAATGTGATCAAATACCCAACCATAGGGATGAAATTCCTACCCCGGAAGCTGCATTTCACCATCCACACCTAAGGCACCTAGCCAATGTTATCCCACCTATGGACAACAACGCCGAGATTCTACTCCTGCTTGGCAGAGACAATCTAAGGGTACACAAGGTGCGTCAACAGTGTAATGGTCCCGACTATGCACCATACGCCCAGAGACTGGACTTGGGATGGGTAGTCATAGGAAATGTATGCCTGGATCAACCAAAAATCCGCTCATTCAAAACGTACGTGCGTGGAGATGGACGCACAACTTGCATTAAGCCTTGCCCTCATCACTATGAGGTGAAAGAGAAGCCTCCAGACCTCATACAACCACCTGACGACATCCCTCCCTTTGCTGACAACTTGGGAAGATTAGTCTTTCACACAAGCAAGGACGATGATAAAGTAGCTTTGTCGGTAGAGGACAGAGAATTTATCAAGATAATGGACAATGAGTTCCTTAAAGACGAAACCAATCACTGGGTTTCTCCATTACCCTTCCGAGCTACCAGGGTGAGACTCCCGAACAATAGGGAACAAGCTCTGTCTAGATTTAACTCTCTTCAGCGTACCATGAACAGTAAGCCTGAGATGAGAGAACACATCGTTGCCTTTATCGACAAAATATTCCGCAACAACCATGCAGAACCAGCTCCATCCTTAGGGAAGAACGACGAGTGCTGGTACTTGCCTTCATTTGGAGTGTATCACCCACGGAAACCTAATCAAATTAGGGTTGTTTTCGACTCAAGTGCCAAACATCAAGGTGTATCTCTTAATGATGTCCTCCTCACAGGTCCTAATCTGACAAATAACCTAGTTGGAGTGCTGATGAGGTTCAGAAAAGAGCTCGTCGCCATCACCGCCGACATTGAACAGATGTTCCACTGTTTCGTAGTCAGAGAGGACCACCGGAATTTCCTCAGGTTTCTGTGGTACAAGAATAACGACACCAACGCAGAGATGGCAGAATATCGTATGAGGGTACACGTATTTGGAAACAGCCCTTCACCTGCCGTGGCAACTTACGGCCTTCGGCGCACTGCATTAGAGGGAGAATTCGAGTACGGTAAAGACGCCAGAGACTTTGTAGAAAAGGACTTCTACGTAGACGATGGACTCAAATCACTACCCACTGAAGAAGCGGCTATCGATCTGCTCAAAAGGACTCAAAGTATGTTGTACCAAGCTAAACTTAGACTACACAAAATTGCTTCAAACAGCCTGGCCGTTATGAGGGCCTTCGAATCAGGCGATCATGCACCAGGATTCAAGGACATTAACTTGGGACTGGACAGTCCACCTGTGCAGAGGAGCTTGGGCCTCAGATGGGATCTCTCGGCTGACTCCTTCGGTTTTCAGATAAGTTGTGCAGACAAGCCATTCACAAAGCGAGGCGTCCTATCAGTGGTAAACAGCCTATTTGATCCGCTGGGATTTGTAGCGCCCATCACCATACAAGGTAAATCTCTACTGAGACAGTTTTCTGAAACAGTCAAGGATTGGGATACCCCACTTCCCTCCGAGAAAGAGCAAAAATGGGAAGCCTGGAAGCGATCCTTGTGTGCCTTGGATGAGATCCACATCCCGAGATGCTATATTAAAACTTCACTTTCCTCTAGCATAAAGAAAGAACTCCACGTGTTCTCGGACGCCTCCACGGAGGCCATCGCAGCGGTTGCCTATCTGAAAGTCACAGAACCCAACAACCAAAATCACGTTGGATTCGTCTTTGGTCCAGAGTTTCTGCTTCAAGAGGCGGACGAATGTGTACAGGAAGTTTTCAGCATCCAGGATCCGGATAATGATCCAGAAATCCGCACTGAAGTTAATGCATTAGTCACTGGAACAAAGCAAACCGCCAGCTTCAGTTGTCAGCGCTTTGAACGTTTCTCCAGTTGGATGAGACCCATCGAGAACGTCCCTGATGGGTGAACAGGACTGTATCTAGCTTCGCAGATCTTCTCCATTCCAAGTTGGAAAACAGGACTAATCTATGTTTGCATTCTAACATGTTTTCTTTTACAGGTTGTTTATATTTTATGGACATTCGTCATAGTGAAATCCCCAAAGTGAATTTCAGACGGGGAGTGTGCTGTTCCTTTCATATTGAATTTCTGCACTGTATTATTTCTTGTTTTTACCTATGTTGTTTAAATCTATTGTTCTCTGCTGCCATCTGCTGGCCGGAATTTGTATGCTGCACGCTTCGTTCGTTGTCTATAAAGTTTTCTCTGGGCGTGGTTTTAGCAGCCTTGGGCCTGGTCACTTCCTGTAGCCTTTTTCAGTGCTGCATCCTTTGTGACTGGAGACACACACCTCGGCTTGTGAAGGCATCAGTTTTTGACCAGCAGTTGCCTCAGCAGTTAGCCTCAGAAAAGACATCCACACCACAGCATCTACTGTATTCCTGTATTCCATCACTGTATGTCACTGCTCTGGATCAAATAAACCCACGTTTGATTGCATCCTCATGTCTACGTCTGGATCCATCTAACCTGAGCATCTGCCGGTCCGGTCTGCTCCACTGCTTGGATACGAAGGTAGGCCAGTCACAAAGTCATTATCAGTTACACCTTCAATCGCCTTCATGTGGGGACAGAACAATGTATATTTGTGAATGGTGAGATGTTATATTGATTTCACTGGTAAAAATAAATAATTGAAATGGGTATATATTTGTTTTTTGTTAAGTTGCCTAATAATTATGCACAGTAATAGTCACCTGCACACACAGATATCCCCCTAAAATAGCTAAAACTAAAAACTACTTCCAAAAATATTCAGCTTTGATATTAATGAGTTTTTTGGGTTCATTGAGAACATGGTTGTTGTTCAATAATAAAATTAATCCTCAAAAATACAACTTGCCTAATAATTCTGCACTCCCTGTACATATACTGTCACTTTCTCTCTCAGCTTGCTGTGCACAGAACGAACGGGACCTGATAGGGCGAGCCGACCGTGTTGATGGGGCTGCCCACAACTCTCCCATCACCTGCAGATCTGGGGAAGATGAGACAGCTCCTATAGCAGCTGTCACAATGGGGTACAGTAGGTGAGACAGCACCTACAGCCGCTGTCACTATGTGGCAGATGAGAAGGGCTGCCCGCATCTTCTTTACCGCTTTGCGCCGGTACATAGCCACGCCCATCAATATGGCTTATTTTCGGGGTATGTTTTATATGTAGCATATAAGCCGCAACCCTGCTACGGCTTATTTTATGGGTATGTCTTATTTTCGGGGAAACACGGTATGTATGTTCCACGAATACTCAAAAATGCAACCATCAATTTTAACAAAACGCAGTATACACGTCCCTTGCTACCTGGAAGGAAATCTTGTGGGGGTCTCGGCTCTCTAGGACGTACTGTTCCTGAGATATTCCCCAAAAATGGCCTGCATTAGCCAATACAAGCCTGCAAGTCTTTCTCTTCATATCCCAACTGCCATACACACAGTCACATGTCCCTTATCAGCCAATAGAAGCTTACAGGTCCTACTCCAGTTTGCCATAACAACTGATCACAGGTTTTAGCAGTTGGCAGGTACTGAAATATTCAGTCATATGACGTATGACGGCACAACTACACTGCTACATGCATGGGGGGCAGGGGCCACTATTAAACGGACAAGCGCTGTGGAGTTCACTGTTAAAGAGGCGTCACTTTTAAAAGTGCGGTCACCGTTAAAGGGGCGGCCATTATGAAAGTCACTGTTAAAGGGGCGGTCACTATTAAAGGGAAGGCCACTGTGAAAGTCACTGTTAAACGGGTGGTCACTGTTAAAGGGGCGGTCCCTGTGAAAGTCACTGTTAAAGGGGCGGCCACTATGAAGGTCACTGTTAAAGGGGTGGTCAATGCTAAAGGGGCAGGCACTGTTAAAGGAGCGGGCACTGTGAAGGTCATTGTGAAAGGGGCGGGCACTGTGGAGGTCATTGTTAAAGGGGTGGGCACTGTGGAGATAATTTTTTAAAGGGGCGGGCACTGTAGAGGTCACTGTTATGTGGGAAACTGTCTATCTTTTTACGACATACGAAAACATAAAATGAAATATACCTGTGCGAAGCCAGGTCCTTCTGCTAGTAACTTATAAATGACAGACCGCTGAAATCAACTCGCCTGTCTGTACTTTTTTCTGCCATTAGTATGGGCAGCATAAAGTTGATGACAGGTTCCCTTTAAGGACCAGGCCATTTTTAGCAAACCTGACATGTGTCACTTTGTGGTAATAACTTTTAAATAATTTACTTATCCAAGCAATTCTAAGATTGTTTTCTCATCACATATTGTACTTCATGACAGTGGTAAAATTGAGTAAAACAATTTCATTTTTATTTATAAAAAAATACCAAATTTACCAAATTTCAATTTCTCTACTTTTATATAATATCTAGTAATACCTCCAAACATAGTTATTTCTTTACATTTCCCATATGTCTACTTCATGTTTGGATCATTTTGTGAATGCCATTTTATTTTTTGGGGACGTTAGAAGGCTTAGAAGTTTAGAAGCAAATATCCAAATTTTTCTGAAAATATCCAAAATGACTCAATTTTAGAAACTACACCCCTCAAGGTATTCAAAACAGATTTTCAAACTTTGCTAACCCTTTATGTGTTCCACAAGAATTAAAGAGGTATTCTCATCTTGCTACTTCATCCTCAATTGCTGCCAGCTAGCTGTTCACTTCCTGGTGTTCTGCAGCTAAGGCTGGGCGGGCTTAGGCAGTTTGAGTGAAGGCCGGCCACGCCTCCTTATGACATCACACTGAGAACTCAGTCCTTGCATGCTAGTTCATGTGAAGAGTATGACTCCGGCAGCCTGCAGTGTCTGTGAGGCCCCTCCCCCTGCTGGGGAATCAGAGAGCCATGTGAAGTGAGCTCAGTGTACAGTAACACGTGGCTGTCATGCAGTTTTACACACAAAATCTCTGATCTTTTACAAACCCATTCTGTGCTTTAAAAACTATAATTCCATATTATACATTAGCTCAAAAGCTTGACCGAACCCCCACCCTCCAGCACTGATGCAGATTTGTTTCCATTACAGCTGTACTCTAGTTGTGTATAAACCTCACACTATGTATCTTTATAGATGCATATACAGCTCAGCTACATGTGTCTTCTCCAGTCCCCTAACAGCACTTTGGCTGAATGGCTTCCTATACAGCCCTGCTACATCTTTATTCTACTCCCCCACTAGCACTGTGTCTGAAAAGCTCTGCTACATCTGTCTGTTTATCTCTTCAACCAGCACTGTGTCAGAACAGCCGCATATTCAGCTCTGCTACATCTGTTTCTCTCTTCCACCAGCATTGATACTGACCCGCCACATATACAGCTCTGCTACATCAGTTTCTCTCTTCCACCATCATTGATGCTGACCCACCACATATACAGCTCTGCTACATCACTTTTCTCTTCCACCAGCATGGATGCTGACCTGCAACATATACAGCTCTGCTACATCAGTTTCTCTCTTCCACCAGCATTGATGCTGACCCGCAACATATACAGCTCTGCTACATCAGTTTCTCTCTTCCACCAGCATTGATGCTGACCCGCAACATATACAGCTCTGGTACATAATTTTCTCTCTTCCACCAGCATTGATGCTGACCCGACACACAGCTCTGCTACATCTGTCTATTCCCTTCCCCACTAGAACTATGGCTGAACAGCAGCATATTCAGCTCTGCTACATCCATCAGCCCCCATATGCCTCAAACAGCCCCCCATATGCCTCCATAAGCCCCCATCAGCCTCAAAAAGCCCCTCCAAGTGCCTCTATAAGCCCCCATTCAAATAGCCCTCCAAGTGCCTCCATTCAAATAGCCCCACAAGTGCCTCCATATGCCCCTATTCAAATAGCCCCCCAAGTGCCTCCATAAGCCCCCATTCAAATAGCCCCCAAGTGCATCCATAAACCCTCATTAAAATAGCCCCCCAAGTGCCTCCATAAGCCCCCAAATAGCCCCCCAAGTGCCTCCATAAGCCCCCAAGTGCCTCAAATAGCCCCCAATCGTTGGTGGAATTGGTGCATGTAAAAATAATACTTACCCACCGCTTATGAAGTTGTCTCCCGGTCCTCCTCTCCGAAGCTGTCCGGACTCGTCTCAGGCGGCCGCGCATGCGCGGCTCTCCTTTAGACGCGGCTCTAAAGAATATGGATCCGCGCATGCGCATGAGTGAGAGGCCGGCCGCAGCATTGAAGGGGAAATGACTGCGCAAGCGTGGCCCATGGATGCGGCCGGCGAGCGGTGGCCGTATCCATGGGCCACAAAGATAAACAATGGATTTAGAAATTTAGATTTAAAAGAGAACAGTAGGTTTTTGTTAATGAAATATATTTACAAAAAAGTTAAATGGGGGGATAAATATTTTAATCAAAGATGATTAATCAAATGGGAATACCCCTTTAATGGAAAATGAGAATTTCACTTTTTTAGCAGATTTTCAATTTTTATAAATTTTTCCCCGCTAACAAAGCATGGGTTAGCAGCCAAACAAAATTTAATATTTATTGCCCTAATTCTGTAGTTTACAGAAACACCCCATATGTGGTCATAAACTGCTGTACGGGCACACGGCAGGGCGCAGAAGGAAAGGAGCGCCATATGGTTTTTGGAGGCAGATTTCACTGGGATAATTTTAAGTTGCCATGTCACATTTGAAGCACCCCTAAAGTAGAAACTCCAAAAAAGTTACCCCATTTTGGAAACTATGGGATAAGGTGGCAGTTTTGGCACTATTTTTATTTTTTGCTATTTGCAATGTTCATCTAACAGGTTAGATCATGTGCTATTTTTATAGAGCAGGTTGTTACGGACGCAACAATACAAAATATGACTACATTTTTTGGTTGTTTGTTTCAGTTTTATATAATAAAGTATTTTTGAAAAAAATGATTTTTTTAGTGTCTCCATATTCTGAAAGCCATATTTATTTAATTTTTTTGGGGGCGACTGTCTTATGTAGGGGCTCATTCTTTTCGGTATGAGATGACTGTTTGTTTGGTACTATTTTAGGGTGCATATGACTTTTTGATTGCTTGGTTCTATGCTTTTGCTATACCTTTTGACACACTTTTTTTACGGTGTTCACCTGAGGGGTTAGGTCATGTGGTATTTTTATAGAGCAGGTTTTTACGGACGCGGCACAACCTAATATGTACTTTTTTTTTTTTTTTACATTTAACACTATAATTTTTGAAAAAATAAAATAAAATCATGTTTTAGTGTCTCCATAGTCTGAGAGCCATAGTTTTTTTTTTTATTGTTTGGGCGATTGTCTTAGGTATGGGCTCATTTTTTGCAGGATGAGGTGATGATTTGATTGGTACTTTTTTGGGGGGGCATACGCCTTTTTGATAGATTGGTGTTGCACTTTTAGTGATGTAAGGTGACAGAATTAATTTTTTTCCCCTCACCCACAACAGCACCACGAGAGTGAGAGGCTCCGCCCCCACAGACAGGAAACCTGAAGCATAAAAAGGCGGTTTCCTGTCTCTGGAGGGAAGCCTGAAGTTCTATAGGTGGCTTCTTCCTCGGGTATCCCTGGTTCACCTGCGGTCTTCTATAATACACTGCTCAAAAAAATAAAGGGAACACAAAAAGAACACATCCTAGATCTGAATTAATTAAATATTCTTCTGAAATACTTTGTTCTTTACATAGTTGAATGTGCTGACATAAAAATCATACAAAAATAAAAAAATGGAAATCAAATTTTTCAACCCATGGAGGTCTGGATTTGGAGTCACACTCAAAATTAAAGTGGAAAAACACACTACAGGCTGATCCAACTTTGATGTAATGTCCTTAAAACAAGTCAAAATGAGACTCAGTAGTCTGTGTGGCCTCCACGTGCCTGTATGACCTCCCTACAATGCCTGTGCATGCTCCTGATGAGGTGGCGGACAGTCTCCTGAGGGATCTCCTCCCAGACCTGGACTAAAGCATCTGCCAACTCCTGGACAGTCTGTGGTGCAACGTGACGTTGGTGGATAGAGCGAGACATGATGTCCCAGATGTGCTCAATTGGATTCAGGTCTGGGGAACGGGCGGGCCAGTCCATAGCATCAATGCCTTCGTCTTGCAGGAACTGCTGACACACTCCAGCCACATGAGGTCTAGCATTGTCTTGCATTAGGAGGAACCCAGGGCCAACCGCACCAGCATATGGTCTCACAAGGGGTCTGAGGATCTCATCTCGGTACCTAATGGCAGTCAGGCTACCTCTGGCGAGCACATGGAGGGCTGTGCGGCCCTCCAAAGAAATGTCACCCCACACCATTACTGACCCAATGCCAAACCGGTCATGCTAGAGGATGTTGCAGGCAGCAGAACGTTCTCCACAGCGTCTCCAGACTCTGTCACATGTGCTCAGTGTGAACCTGCTTTCATCTGTGAAGAGCACAGGGCACCAGTGGCGAATTTGCCAATCTTGGTGTTCTCTGGCAAATGCCAAACGTCCTGCACGGTCTTGGGCTGTAAGCACAACCCCCACCTGTGGACGTCGGGCCATCATATCACCCTCATGGAGTCTGTTTCTGACCGTTTGAGCAGACACATGCACATTTGTGGCCTGCTGGAGGTCATTTTGCAGGGCTCTGGCAGTGCTCCTCCTGTTCCTCCTTGCACAAAGGCGGAGGTAGCGGTCCTGCTGCTGGGTTGTTGACCTCCTACAGCCTCCTCCACATCTCCTGATGTACTGGCCTGTCTCCTGGTAGCGCCTCCATGCTCTGGACACTACGCTGACAGACACAGCAAACCTTCTTGCCACAGCTCGCATTGATGTGCCATCCTGGATAAGCTGCACTACCTGAGCCACTTGTGTGGGTTGTAGACTCCGTCTCATGCTACCACTAGAGTGAAAGCACCGCCAGCATTCAAAAGTGACCAAAACATCAGCCAGGAAGCATAGGAACTGAGAAGTGGTCTGTGTTACCACCTGCAGAACCACTCCTTTATTGGGGGTGTCTTGCTAATTGCCTATAATATCCACCTGTTGTCTATCCCATTTGCACAACAGCATGTGAAATTGATTGTCATTCAGTGTTGCTTCCTAAGTGGACAGTTTGATTTCACAGAAGTGTGATTGACTTGGAGTTACATTGTGTTGTTTAAGTGTTCCCTTAATATTTTTGAGCTGTGTATATGGTGGCATATTCTTGCGCCGAGGGACCTGCAGAGGTGCGTTGGCCGTTACAGAGGGCTTTGAAGCGCTGTGGGATATGGCTGCTTGGTGGCGTAGTGGCGCACCTTAGGCAGCGAGGGGTAAGGCCCAGGGGAGGAGCCAATGCTTCCGGATGCCTGAGTGGCTTAACACGAAGCGGAAGACGTCGGAATGCAAAGGCGCCAGAGTGTGGAGCACGCGGGAATGACGTCATGGGAGACGCTTATAGAGCGCGTAACCCGAAGTGTAGTTTCCGGCGAGTTCATGCGAATAGGATGTGTATAGTCTCCTGGCGGGTGTTCTCTTTATTGTTCAAAGGAAGGTGTTGCGCTGCCTCAATTGGCTGTGATTTAAAGGGCTTGATCAGGATAGGATACGACAGCTTTTAGGTGATGCCAAACAACAAGGTTTCACAGGAGGATAATCTCGGTAATAAAACCACCCCTCTGTAGATATAAAGGTGCAGGCACATAGTGAAGGTCCACCAATGTTTCCAATGGTAATAGCTTTTATTATACTCACAAAGGTATAAGATCAATAGGCATAAAACAGAATAAAAATCTCCGTGGTTATAACACCGCTTTTGATCGGTGTTATAACCACAGAGATTTTATTCCTATTGATCTTATACCTTTGTGAGTATAATAAAAGCTATTACCATTGGAAACATTGGTGGACCTTCACTATGTGCCTGCACCTTTATATCTACAGAGGGGTGGTTTTGTGACCGAGATTATCCTCCTGTAGAACCTCGTTTGGCATCGCCTTAAAGCTGTCGTATCCTATCCTGATCAAGCCCTTTGAATCACAGCCAAGTAAGGCAGCGCGACAACTTCCTTTGAATGTGAATAAGCCCGCTTCACACAGTAGTCTGCGACGCCAAAAAAGAAAACACAGTGGTGAACTCTATCTATTTTATTTTTCTGTTGTGTTATTTGTTTTATTTTATTGAAGAGGGTGTTCTCTTTATAACTCGGATTAGGAGTACTATATCCTGCGGCTAACTACCATGGAAGAAGAAAAAAAGGATATTACGGAAGATCATGCTTCCATACCAGCTCCGGTACCTGAAGGGGGGTGAACGGCCTCTGGCCATTATTTTATATAATTATTATGTTAATTGCACATATGTATATTACAAGGAAAACCTAAGAAAGCTGTGTCTAAGAGAAAAAAAATAAGGAATGTGCCTTATTTATGTCAGGTCTGCATTGACAAAACGGTAGCAGAGGAATCACCGTCTTTTTATAAGAACCTTCAGTCGTTGGTCAGATTTTCTAGGTCCACTAGGAAATCGGGGAGTCAAAAAGAGCAGAAATCTAGAAAAATTCAGCATCTTAAATTTGGTGAGCTCCTCTGACTTAGGCCTCCTGCACACGAACGTATTTTTTTGCGGTCCGCAAAAACGGGTCCCGTTTTTCCGTGATCCGTGACCGTTTTTTCGTCCGTGGGTCTTCCTTGATTTTTGGAGGATCCACGTACATAAAAAGTAGTTTTGGTGTCCGCCTGGCCGTGCGGAGCCAAACGGATCCGTCCTGAATTACAATGCAAGTCAATGGGGACGGATCCGTTTGACGTTGACACAATATTGTGCCATTTCAAACGGATCCGTCCCTATTGACTTTCAATGTAAAGTCTGGAGTCCCTTTTATACCATCGGATCGGAGTTTTCTCCAATCCGATGGTGTATTTTAACTTGAAGCGTCCCCATCACCATGGGAACGCCTCTATGTTAGAATATACTGTCGGATATGAGTTAGATCGTGAAACCTCATTTCCGACAGTATATTCTAACACAGAGGCGTTCCCATGGTGATGGGGACGCTTCTAGTTAGAATATACTACAAACTGTGTACATGAGTGCCCCCTGCTGCCTAGCAGCATCCGATCTCTTACAGGGGGCCATGATCAGCACAATTAACCCCTGAAGGGGTTAATTGTACTATCATATCCCCCTGTAAGAGATCAGGGCTGCCAAGCAGCAGACCCCCCCCCCTCCCCAGTTTGAATATCATTGGTGGCCAGTGCGGCCCCCCCCCCTTCCTCCCTCTATTGTAATAATTCGTTTATGGCACAGTGTGCGCCCCCCCCCCCTTCCTCCCTCTATTGCAATAAATCGTTGGTGGCCAGTGTGCGGCCTCCCATCTAACCCCCCCCCCCCCCCCGATCATTGGTGGCAGCGGGTTACTAGCAATAGTACAATAGTAAAAGATTCATACTTACCTGGGAGCTGCGATGTCTGTGTCCGGCCGGGAGCTCCTCCTACTGGAAAGTGACAGTTCATTTAGCAATGCGCCGCACAGACCTGTCACTTACCAGTAGGTGGAGCTCCCGGCCGGACACGAACATCGCAGCAGGTAAGTATGAATCTTCTACTATTGTACTATTGCTAAGTAACCATGGCAACCAGGACTGTAGTAGCGTCCTGGTTGCCATGGTTACCGATCGGAGCCCCAGCGATTAAACTGGGACTCCGATCGGAACTCGCTGCCACCAATGATGGGGGGGGGGGTGGGGGGGAGATGGGAGGCTGCACACTGGCCACCAATGTTGTTAATGCTATAGAGGGAGGGGGTGCCGATGGGGGGCGCACACTGTGCCACCAACGATTTTTTTACAATAGAGGGAGGAAGGGGGGGGGGGGTGCACACTGTGCCACCAACGAATTATTACAATAGAGGGAGGAAGGGGGGGGGGCGCACACTGTGCCACCAACGAATTATTACTATAGAGGGAGGAAGGGGGGGGGGGGGCGCACACTGTGCCACCAACAAATTATTACAATAGAGGGAGGAAGGGGGGGGGGGGGCCGCACTGGCCACCAATGATATTCAAACTGGGGAGGGGGGGGGGAGTCTGCCCCCTGCTGCCTGGCAGCCCTGATCTCTTACAGGGGGATATGATAGTACAATTAACCCCTTCAGGTGCCGCACCTGAAGGGGTTAATTGTGCTGATCACGGCCCCCTGTAAGAGATCGGGTGCTGCCAGGCAGCAGGGGGCAGTCTTGTACACAGTTTGTAGTGTATTCTAACTAGAAGCGTCCCCATCACCATGGGAACGCTTATGTGTTAGAATATACTGTCGGTTCTGAGTTTTCACAAAGTGAAAACTCAGCTATGAAAAAGCTTTTATGCAGACGGATCTTTATAAAAAGTAACCTACGGACACGGATGCCAATCTTGTGAGAATCCGTGTTCTTTCACGGACCCATTGACTTGAATGGGTCCGTGAACCGTTGGCCGTGAAAAAAATAGGACAGGTCATATTTTTTTCACGGCCAGGAAACACGGATCTCGGATGCGGCTGCAAAACGGTGCAGTTTCAGTTTTTTCCACGGACCCATTGAAAGTCAATGAGTCCGTGAAAAAAAACGGAAAACGGCACAACGGCCACGGGTGCACACAACGGTCGTGTGCAGGAGGCCTTAGAGCGAGAACAGGATTTTCATTCTTTTGAGGATCCATGTTCTGACGTATCATCTGACTCGTCTGGAGAAGAGGGGGAAGATACGGGAAGGCTCTTTTTTCCAGTGGAAGATATTAATCCTTTATTAAAAGCAGTAAGGTCGACCATGGGCATTGAAGATTCTAAGGAACAGCTGGAATACATGATATCAAACTTCCCAGAATAGACATACCTTTTCTCAGGGTTCCTGGCTAGATCCAATTACCCTGGATCTCACAGGAAGCAGGCTGTAAGTGTATTACACTGTGTAATACACATACAGCCAATGGATTACAATACAGAAGTATTGTAATGAATTGTAAAGGGGATCAGACCCCCAAAAGTTGAAGTCCCAGAGTGGGACAAAAAATTAAGTGGAAAAAAAAAAAGGTAAAAAAAAAAACTGTTTAAAAAGTTTCAAGTAAAAAAAAGGAGCCCTTTTCCCAGAATAAAGTAAAAAAAAAAAAAAAATAGGGAAAAAAAGAAAAGTAGACATGTTAGGTATCGCCGTGTCCGTATTGACCAGCTCTATAAAAATATCACATGACCTCAGGTAAACACCGTAAAAAAATTTTTTTTTTATATATATATATACACTCACCTAAAGAATTATTAGGAACACCATACTAATACGGTGTTGGACCCCCTTTTGCCTTCAGAACTGCCTTAATTCTACGTGACATTGATTCAACAAGGTGCTGATAGCATTCTTTAGAAATGTTGGCCCATATTGATAGGATAGCATCTTGCAGTTGATCCAGGGCATGAAGCTCCCGTTCCACCACATCCCAAAGATGTTCTATTGGGTTGAGATCTGGTGACTGTGGGGGCCATTTTAGTACAGTGAACTCATTGTCATGTTCAAGAAACCAATTTGAAATGATTCGAGCTTTGTGACATGGTGCATTATCCTGCTGGAAGTAGCCATCAGAGGATGGGTACATGGTGGTCATGAAGGGATGGACATGGTCAGAAACAATGCTAAGGTAGCCCGTGGCATTTAAACGATGCCCAATTGGCACTAATGGGCCTAAAGTGTGCCCAGAAAACATCCCCCACACCATTACACCACCACCACCAGCCTGCACAGTGGTAACCAGGCATGATGGATACATGTTCTCATTCTGTTTACGCCAAATTCGGACTCTACCATTTGAATGTCTCAACAGAAATCGAGACTCATCAGACCAGGCAACATTTTTCCAGTCTTCAACAGTCCAATTTTGGCGAGCTTGTGCAAATTGTAGCCTCTTTTTCCTATTTATAGTGGAGATGAGTAGTACCCGGTGGGGTCTTCTGCTGTTGTAGCCCATCCGCCTCAAGGTTGTGTGTGTTGTGGCTTCACAAATGCTTTGCTGCATACCTCGGTTGTAACGAGTGGTTATTTCAGTCAACGTTGCTCTTCTATCAGCTTGAATCAGTCGGCCCATTCTCCTCTGACCTCTAGCATCCACAAGGCATTTTTGCCCACAGGACTGCCGCATACTGGATGTTTTTCCCTTTTCACACCATTCTTTGTAAACCCTAGAAATGGTTGTGCGTGAAAATCCCAGTAACTGAGCAGATTGTGAAATACTCAGACCGGCCCGTCTGGCACCAACAACCATGCCACGCTCAAAATTGCTTAAATCACCTTTCTTTCCCATTCTGACATTCAGTTTGGAGTTCAGGAGATTGTTTTGACCAGGACCACACCCCTAAATGCATTGAAGCAACTGCCATGTGATTGGCTGACTAGATAATTGCATTAATGAGAAATAGAACAGGTGTTCCTAATAATTCTTTAGGTGAGTGTATATATATATAGTGGCAATGTGAACATTAAGGTGTGCAGTAAAGTCACGGGGAAGCAGGATAAAAAGGGTGTTGTGTGCACCGGGAGCATGTCACCAAGGGACCCGGCCTTGGTGGAGTAAAAGCCCTAGTTCAGGTGTCCCTAAAGTAGTTAGGGGGCACAATATAGATAGTGTAGCTGGTTCAGCTATTTCAGGGTGGGCTTTTATTCGAAACAGGCAATGTTTTGGGTGGGTGCCTGTTCCCCATGCTCCAGTCCGGGACTTAGGGCATGCTCATGTCCAGGGATCCTATTTAATCCTGCTACTGGATCTTGGGTGTGGCTCACTCTGGAGTGTTTGGTGAAGCAGAGTCCTGGTGAGGCTCTGTGTGAGTGGTCTCAGCCGTGTGGGCTGAGGGGCCACGAGGCTAGGTGCTAGCCTGAACTTTGGGGGAGTGTGTTGCCTGTGGACAGAGGCCTGGAGGCTCTGTGTGGTCCAAGCCAGGAGGGCTGAGAGACCACTATTCCCCAAGAGAAACTGGACTGGAGACAGTGGGCGTACTGTGCTCTGTACAGCCAGGAGGCTGTGGGACATTGGCTGAGAAAGCCGCATGTGTTCACAGGGTGTGAACGGGGACTAAGGTGAGTCAGGAATATTATGTTTAGTTAGAGCCTGGAAGGGCGAGTGTTTATTATTTTTGTCATTTTGCTTGTGCTGGTGTATCACAATAAATGCACTGTTTGGACCTGAAACCTGGTGTCCTGAAGCCGTATCGGTGTGAATGATCCGCTAAAAGAAAGCTACGCCTCACAATATATGAAAAACTGCTAAAAAGAAATAAGGTGACTTTTTTGTCACCTTACATCACTAAAAGTGCAACACCAAGCGATCAAAAAGGCGTATGCCCCCCAAAATAGTACCAATCTAACAGTCACCTCATCCCGCAAAAAATTAGCCCCTACCTGAGACAATAGCCAAAAAATAAATAAAAAATGGCTCTTAGGCTATGGAGACACTAAAACATGATTTTTTTTGTTTCAAAAATGCTTTTATTTAGAGTTGAGCGGACACCTGGAAGTTCGGATTCAACGGGTTCGTGACCCGAACTGGACCCCGAACCCCATTGAAGTCAATGGGGACCCAAACTATGGAGCACTAAAATGGCTCTAAAAAGTAATGGAAAGGGCTAGAGGGCTGCAAAAGACAGAAAAATGTGGTTAAGAGCATGGCAAGTGCTCTGCAAACAAATGTGGATACGGAAATGACTTGACATAAAATACGTAAAAATAAAAAATAATAATCTTGATCTAGGAGGAGGAGGTCCATATGGAGTAGGAGGTTGAGGAGGTGGTGTAGGTGGAAGCGGCGGTGGAGGAGGTAGCCAACACAGTTTTTTTTGTTTTGTTTAAAAACATTGGGAAATATAAAAAATAAAACAAAGAGAAAGTGCGCTGGAGTACAACAATGGCTGGGTGAGGCCGGTATACAGGTCTATTCTGCACAATGTACGGACAAGTCCTGTGGGATCCCTGCCTGGTTCATTTTAATGAACGTGAGCTTTTCCACATTGGCTGTGGACAGGCAGCTGCGCTAGTCTGTGATAACCCCCTCCTGCCGTTCTAAACAAACGTTCAGACAATACACTGGCTGCAGGGCAGGCCAGCACCTCCAAGGCGTAAAGGGCAAGCTCAGGCCATGTGCCCAATTTGGAGACCCAGAAGTTGAAGGGGGCAGACCCATCAGTCAGTACGTGTAGGCGTGTGCACACATACTGCTCCACCATGTCGCACGTCCCCGTGACGTCCACGATCCAATTGGATATCTTAACTATCAACTTTCGATGTTCTTTTCTGCGCCTACCATGGTGATCACAGGTAATGGAGAATCAGGGTTACATGCCGGAGAGGGAGCCTGAGAAAGGGATACAACATACAAGGGAGGTCAATGGCTGAAATCTCATTGGGTGGAGATGTGGGACAAGTTATTAAAGCAGAAAAATCAAAGGAATGCAGGAGACGCGTGGCAATTACCCACTCCCAACTCGGGGAGGTAGTGACGATAAATAACAATACAGGACTCCTAAGATGCCCTGTTATTGGAATGAGTAATAAAAAATTACAGGGAATGTCACTGCAGTATTTTGGATTAGGAAACATTATACAGGAGAGGCCCTGCTGCCGCTTTGTTGACTAGATAACTTCTGCCTGTTCGTACATCCCCGTGACGTCCACGATCCAATTGGATATCTTCCATATCAACTTTCGATGTTTTTTTTATGCTTCTACCATGGTGATCACGGGTAACGGGGAATCAGGGTTCCATGCCGGAGAGGGAGCCTGAGAAAGGGATACCACATCCAAGGGAGGTCAATGGCTGAAATCTGATTGGGTGGAGAGAGTGGGTCAAGTTATTAAATTCAACACATGCGCCAGGCAAGGCATGTGCGTCAAACCGGCTAGTCCCAGAGCTGCTACGAGATTTCGCCCATTATCGCACACCACCAGGCCGGACTTGAGTCTGTTGTTCCATGCCTGTCCACAGCTCCTGCACGGTGTGGGGTTTGTCCCCCAAACAGATACGTTTTAAAACTGCCTGCTGTCATTTCCCCCTTGCTGTACTGAAGTTGGTGAAGGTGTTACGCTGACCGGATGAGGAGGGGGAAGCAACAGAAGGCAAAGAGAAACGCCCTGCAATCCTTGGTGATGGAAGGACATGCGCCAAACTGCTAGCCGCCTCAGGCACAGCCGCCACTGCATTTACCCAGTGTGCTGTAAGGGAGATATAACGTCCCTGACCGTGCTTACTGGTCCACATATCCGTAGTTATGTGGACCTTGCCACAGATGGCGTTGCGCAGTGCACACCTGATTTTGTCCCCCACTTGGTTGTGCAGGGAAGAGATGGCTCCCCTGGAAAAGTAGTGGTGGCTGGGCACAATGTACTGTGGGACAGCCACCGCCATCAGATTCTTAAAACTATCCGTGTCCACAAGACGGAATTACAGCATTTCAGAGGCCAGGAATGTTGAAATGCTGGCATTCAGGGCCAGGGATCGCGGGGGGGGGGGGGGGGGGGGGGGGGGGGGGGTACTTCCTCTTTCGCTCCAGTGTTTGGGAGATAGACAGCTGAACGCTTCCATGGGACATTGTGGAGATGCTTGGTGACCGAGGTGGTGGCGTTGCTGCCACATCCTGTTTGTGGGGTGGCAGGTGCCACTAGCACTCCAGAGTGGGATGAAGAGGCCGAGACTGCAGAAGAGGAAGCAGGAGGAGCCAGAGACCTTTCTTGGTTTTTGAGGTGTCTACTCCACTGAAGCTTATGCTTTGCACTTAGATGCATGGTCATGCAGGTTGTGCTCAGGTTTAGAACGTTTATGCCTCGCTTCAGGCTCCGATTGCACAGCGTGCAAACCACTCGTGCTTTGTCGTCAGCACATTGTGTGAAGAAATGCCACGCCAGGGAACTCCTTGGAGCTGGCTTTTGTGTACTCGGTCCCTTGCTGCGGTGGGCAGTAGCAGGCCTACTGTCTAGGGGACTGCTGCTCCGCTTTTGCACCCTGCTCCCTCTTTTGCCATGCTGGTGGCTCTGTGCGATCACCGCCTCTTCCTTTGAACTACACAGGTCACTCGCATGATCTTGATTCCATGTGGGGTTGAGGATCTCATCGTCCTCCACATCATCTTCCACACAGTCTTCACCCCTGCCCTCCTTGTCAGTCCGCACACTGTAGAAAGCCGCAGCAGTTGGCACCTGTGTTTCGTCATCATCCGAGACATGTTGCGGTGGTTCTCCCATGTACTCATCCTGAAACATAAGTGGTTGTGCATCGGTGCATTCAATCTCTTCCACTTATGGGACTGGGCTATGTGGATGGCCCTGGGAAACCCTGCCAGCAGAGTCATCAAAAAGCAGAAGGGACAGCTGCATGACTTGGGGCTCAGACTGCTTGGCTGGTTTGCAAGGGGGTGAGGTGAAAGACTGATAGCCATGGGCTGCAGGTGCAAACTCTGATCTTTCAGCAGGGGACTGGGTGGGAGGCAATGTGAAGGAACTGGAGGCACTGTCAGCCACCCAATCTACTATCTCCTGTACTTGTTCTGGCCTCACCATTTGTAGAGCCGCATTCGGCCCTACCAAAAACACTGAAGACTCTGTCACCTACTCGCACCTGAGGAAGGTGTTTCACTTGGGCGTGTAGCTGGCACAGCTCGACCATGTCCTCTCCCTGCAACAGGAGCTCCACCAACACCACCAGGACCAAGTCCCTTGTTTGACTCTCTCCTCATTTTTTGCGGTCACCCACCGAAGTAACAGACGTTTTTACTAAATTAAAGTTCCTTGTGAACAATGCAGAGCAGGGGTTTTTTGACAATCAAAATGGGTTAATGTCACCCAACAATGGAACAGACGAATTTTAGAAATTTTGGTCCCTCTCACCTAGGCAGAGCAGGGTTTTTTGGATGGGAAAATGGGTTAATGTGACCCAACAATGCAACAGAAGAGTTTTTTTTTAAAAACTTATTGCCCAGTCTGCTATGCAGTGCAGGCAGCAAAGGTACTTTATTGCAAAAAAAAAGTTTTTTTCTCACACACAATGAAACTGATGGATTTAACTGCGATTATATTTCACTCTCACAAATGAAGCACAGGGGTTTTTAACTTAATAAATGGTGGATATGTCACCCATACAATGGAACAGATGGATTTGCTGAATTTATGTGCCTGCCTGTCGCATATGCAGTGCAGGCCTCAGAGGTACTTTACAACACAAAATGTAAATATGTCACTCCACAATGGAACAGATGTATTTAACTGATTATATTTCACTAGTAGAAATGCAGCACAGGGGTACTTTACAGAAAAAAATGGGGATATGTCACCCCCTGGGTACCTGAACTCACAGACAGGTATTATTTTCCCTTCCCCTGGCACATATGCAGTGCAGGTACACTTTAAAAATGGGTATATGTCAGCCACTGAACTACAAGAACAGGATTAAATGATTGTCCCTGGCACATATGCAGTGCTGGTGCTCTGCTGATGCACAAAATGGCTGCCGACGCCCACCTAACAGATGGATTAAAACTTTTTTTTCAGTCTCCCTGGGCTCAGGGCAGGGTACAAAAATGCTGCATTGCACCCCAAAAACAAAAATCACTGTAGATCGCTGACTTCACACCAAGTGCAGATATCAGAGTCTTTCCTAATCTCTCCCTCACAGCAGCCTCCTATCCCTACAACTAGTAGGAGCAGAGTGACGTGTGGCGCTACATGACTCCCGCTTATATAGAGGCTGGGTCACATGCTGCACTTGGCCAATCACAGCTATGCCATTAGTAGGCATGGCTGTGATGGCTTCTAAGGGCACACTAGTTAAATGCTTGTTGATTGGCTGTCCTGCAGCCTTTCAAAAAGCGCCATTAAATTGCCAAACACAGAACTCTAACCCAAACTTTACGAAAATGTTCGGGTCCGGGTACAAAAAACCCTTAAGTTCGGTATGAACACGAACTTTACAGTTCGGGTTCACTCAACCCTACTTTTGTGTTAAATGTAAAAATAAAAGTAGACATATTAGGTATTGCCGGGTTCGTAACAACCTGCTCTATAAAAAATACCACAGGGAAGACTGAGGTACCACAGGCCACCTCATTCGTGATACTTAGGGCACTCGAACTCTCACAAACACTTACCCGTAGTGCACTATGTAGAGATGGTCTTACAAATATGCCATAGATCCTATTTGACTCCAAGGAGAGGATTCAAAATAGGCATTTATGACTCTACATGCTGTTTTAAGTGTGGGGCTCTGGATGCGGAACTATATCACTGTTTATGGGATTGTCCAAAGATCAGAGAGTTCTGGGACAAAATCATTAATTTCACTAAAGCACATTTAACTAATTTCACCCCACCCGACCCCCTTTGGGCTTTATTCGGGTACCTAGACACAGACAAATATAACTGCACCCCGGATGCAGAAAACTGTTGCATTTTGTGGCAGCAGCAGGCTCCAAGGCGATCTTGCAAGTTTGGCTAAAACCTACAATCCCCCCTTTCAAACTATTCTTGGAGAAACTCTAATATATCATGCACATGGATTGGGTTGAGGCCTCGCACCATAAAGACAAGAAAGTAAAACACTTCTTCCAGGTGTGGGAAAGCTTTATTAACATATTACCATTACATGTACTTAAGGCTATTCATGAGTGCTTTTCTGTGACCACTTGGTTCCAGGAGCAGGTGTTGATGGGCAAAGAGCCAGTGCTGTTGGCCGAGCATTTTTCTTTTCTGTTGTTATTCATTTTCTTCTTGCTTGCAAGAAACACATTAAAAGGTACTTGATGCCCAAGCAACGAGAAAATGTTACAGCAAATAACTTGCTGGCTACTGGCGGATCGTATATGTCCATAACATCATAGACTGGTCATTGTCAGAGACTGACATATGCTTTTGTGTTAACCTCACTTATACTGAAAATATGGTACCAATTTGATATCCTGTCTGTAAGAATCCGGAAAGCCGTAGACGACTACTACGCTTCAGACTTGTCAAAAACAGACATAGATTATGACACTTTTTTTTGTCCTTTTACTTTTGTGTTTGTTTTTCTAAAATAAAAATCTCAAAAACAATAAAAAAAATACCACATGGACCACCCCTCGGGTAAACACCGTAAATAAATAAAATAAAAACTGTCAAAAAAACAAATATTTTGTCACTTTACATCACAAAAAGTGTAATAGCAAGCGATTAAAAAGTCATATGCACCCCAAAATAGTGCCAAACAGTCATCTCATCCCGCAAAAATTTGACCCTAGCTAAGACAATCGCCCAAAAAAGTCATTTGGTATTGTCGCGTCTGTAACAACCTGCTCTATAAAAATAGCGCATGATCTAACCTGTCAGATGAACATTGTAAATAACAAAAAATAAAAATGGTGCCAAAACAGCAATTTTTTTGTTACCTTGCCTCACAAAAAGTGTAATATAGAGCAACCAAAAATCATATGTACCCTAAAATAGTACCATCAAAACTGCCACCTTATCCCGTAGTTTCCAAAAAGGTGTCACTTCTTTGGAGTTTCTACTCTAGGGGTGAGTCTTAAAATGTGACATGGTTTTTAAAAACCAGTCCAGCAAAATCTGCCTTCCAAAAACCGTATGGCGTTCCTTTCCTTCTGCGCCCTGCTGTGTGCCCATACAGCAGTTTATGACCACATATAGGGTGTTTCTGTAAACTACAGAATCAGGGCAATAAATATAGAATTTTGTTTGGCTGTTAACCCTTGCGTTGTTACAGGAAAAAAATGGATTAAAATAGAAAATGACAAAAAAGTGAAATTCTGAAATGTCATCTCCATTTTCCATTAATTCTTGTGGAACACCTAAAGGGTTAAAAAAGCTTGTAAAATCAGTTTTGAATACCTTGAGGCAGTGCTCCAGACAAAAAAAAATTACCAGGAGCCATTGGCTCCTAAACTAAAAAATTTAGGAGCCAAATTAAATTTTTTAGTCGCCAAATCTAAAATGCATATAATTTTAAAAAAAGGACTTTGAGAAGATGAGACGCAGGTGACAGTAGTGAGCCAGGTCTACATATAGGAGAATACAGCACCACATACCTCTCACATCCAGGGACATCTTCTGGGGGACAAGGTGACTAAAAATGGCGAATTGCGTGGTTTAGAGTTTTTTTTTCTGTTACGGCCTTCACCGAGCTGGAATATTTTTAAATATTTTAATAGCTCACATTTTTTGGGACGAGGCGATATGTAATATGTTTATTCTTTATTGTTTGTAAATTTTATATGTAAAACTGGGAAGGGGGCCATTTAAACTTTTAGTATATTGGTGTTTTTTTTTTTGTTTTTTTTACTTTTTATTTAATAACCATTTCTTCCCTTAGGGACTAGAACCTGGATCGTGTCATCCCTTGTCCTATTCACCCTAATAGATCTCTAGAAGGGTAAATAGGAGCTCACATCTCCCTGCTGCCCTGGGCTCTGTGCACACAGCAGCAGGGAGCTGAACATGGCAGCCAGGGCTTCAGTGGCGTCCTGGCTGCCATGGTAACAATCGGAGCCCCAGCAGTGTAATCTGCCACTGCCACCAATGGAGGGGATGGGACCCTGTGGCCACCATATAACAATGAAGGGGGGGGGGGGGGCGACGACTTGTGGCAAGTGATAATGGGGGGGGGAAGCACTGCGCCACCAATGAATGTAATAAAAAGAGGACCTTTCGTGGGTCCAAAGAATAAGAACTTATCAGCAGGCTGCATAGAGCGGCGCCCAGGGATCCAAGTGCACTTACTATTATTCCTGGGCGCCGCTCCGTTCGTCCTCTGTGGCCCCCGGTATTTTCAGCATTCAGAGGAAGGAGGAGGAGACGCCAGTGTCTCTCCTTCTCCCTGACAGCAGCGCTGTCCAATCACAGCGCAGAGCTCAGAGCCAGGGAGGTTTTTTTCTCCCTGGCTCTGAGCTGTGATTGGACAGCGCTGCTGTCAGGGAGAAGGAGAGACACTGGCGTCTCCTCCTCCTTCCTCTGAATGCTGAAAATACCGGGGGCCACAGAGGACGAACGGAGCGGCGCCCAGGAATAATAGTAAGTGCACTTAGATCCCTGGGCGCCGCTCTATGCAGCCTGCTGATAAGTTCTTATTCTTTGGACCCACGAAAGGTCCTCTTTCATACAATTGTCTGCAGCGGTATCACAGACCCGTCACCCGGCCTCAATAACAGGGCATGCGATCTGTGGCACCTGAGGGGTTAATGGCCGCGGATCGCATGCCCTGTTATTGAGGCCGGGTGCCCGGTCTGTGATACCGCTACCGACACTTATGTTTTACATTCATTGGTGGCGCAGTGGCGACAGCTCCTCCCCTCCTCCTCCCTGCTATATCCCCATTGGTGGTAGTGGCGGCCGCGTCACAGTGGAGAGGGAGGGACTCCTTCCTTCTCCACTGTGCAGTATCCTACTGAACTTAGGCTGCGCAGGATCGCGGCGGTACAGTCGCAAATGGCGACAAGACTAAAAAGTCTTGTCGCCATCTGCAAATTTTAAGGCGCATTGGCGACCGTTTTGGTCGCCATCTGGAGCCCTGTGAGGGGTGTAGTTTCTAAAATGAGGTCATTTTTGGGTGGTTTCTATTATGTAAACCTCACAAAGTGACTTCAGACCTGAACTGATCCTTAAAAAGTGGGTTTTGGAAATTTTGCTTCTAAACTACTAAGCCTTCTAACGTCCCCAAAAAATTAAATGGCATTCACAAAATTATACAAACATGAAGTAGACATATGGGGAATGTAAAGTAATAACTATTTTTGTATTACTATATATTATAAAAGTAGAGAAATTTTAATTTGGAGATTTGCAAATTTTTCCATATATTTGGTATTTTTTTTTTTATAAATAAAAATTCTATATTTTCACTCAATCTTACCACTGTCATGAAGTACAATATGTGACGAGAAGACAATCTCAGAATGGCTTGGATAAGTAAAAGCGTTTTAAAGTTTAAAGGGTTAAGTGGTGAGTATATAAACATTTGTTGTTTTGACATATTTAGGGGCTTTGGGAATATTTTGAAATAAGTCAGACTACCATTTACATGGGTTGTCCCAGCATAAGAACTTATCCACAGCATATGGTATAAGTACCGGTATAGTATCAAAAGGGGTTCCAGCTGCTGGGATCCATTCAACTGTACATGGCTGCCGGAGAAAGCCAAGCACTGTACTCATCTTCTCTTTTGCTGTCCCATAGAGTTGAATGGAGCAACAGCAGATGTGTGTGACCACTGCTCCATTCACTCCAGGGACTCAGCACATCATTCCTAACGATAAGCCACCAATGTCTGAGGTGGATATAACCCTAGAATGTCTCTTGATTACAATGAGATTTTTGTGCCATCAGTTGTATTGTTTTCTTGCATTCTACCAGAGTTTTGCCACTTTAGATGATGGCAGAATAGTGCAGTCTCTTCTGCCATTTTACTTGTTAAAAAAAAAAATGGAAACTTGATTAAAAAAATCAATGATGTGACTTTGGCTTTTGCATAAATCCATAAATAATTCCATTATGGATCAGAAAAGGAAACTTAAGGGTCTGTCTGAGGAGGATTGGTGAGGCATGGGGGGTGGGTTCCATTCCAGTAAGGAGATGGCATATCAATAGAACTTGCCTTCACTTTATGATCAGTGGGGGTCCAACCTCTGGGACTTCCACCAGTCCTAAGAATGAAGGGGCTTCAGCATTCAGCCCCTTCATTGCTTCTCCCAGCAGAGCTGCACCAGGTAATTCTGCTGTGGTTACCCTCTGGAGCAGATGGCTGGGGTGCCGCTGTGAAGGGATCAAAGTACCATTAACAATTAACTTTTCACATTTACAGTTATCAACGAAACAAGGACAAAAAATTAAAATATTTATTCTTGCACCTAGAAAAACAAGCAACCCCCAAATTGACAGAAACACCCCAATACGCATTGTAAAATGCATCAGTATCTGTACAATTTCTACAGAAACATACAGTGTATCAAAAATGTGCATAAATCAAACGAACGCATGAAGGAAATGCATAGTGGTGTTATTATCATATAAAGCAAAAAAACATGAGATTTCTTCCAGACAACAGAACATTACAATAAAGCAAGGGTCTGCAACCTGTGACGCACTGGCTATGTGGAACTACAACTCCCTCACTTAGGGAGTAGGGTTATGGGTTGAACTTATGAGATGCTAGGTTTCTCAATATACACATTTAAATCACAGATTGCTTTAATTGCACACAGTATCCAGGTTCCAAACAAACTACCTGCACAAGGTGTTCTTTCCATCTAGCAAGGGAGATTTATCATGAGGGCAATCTAAAAAGCCAGTTTTCCCAGAATCTGAGCTGCAGTAATGTGTGCCAAATGTATCAAATGTTGCCTTATGATAAATCTGGTGCACCTTGAAATCTAAGGGTACCCTGCACTCGGTGTGGATTACGCACAGATTTTCTCCACGGATTTTGTGGGGGGAAAAACTGCAGCATCATACAGTACCAGCAAAGTATATGAGATTTGACAAATCTCACGTACACTTTGCCTTTTTAAATAGGCGCTGAAATTGACCTGCTGTGCAGATTATGAAATTTGCAAAATGTGAGATCTGCAGCCTGCACCAAAAAAGGTGCCAAAACTGTGCTAAATAGGGCAGAATTATGAGCCTTTTTGGTGCAGAATTCTTGCAGATTTACTGCACACATCTGCACCTTCTGCAGGCACCCTTACACTTCTGTCTTGAGATGGTACGCTACTGTCTATGCTACCCCTTTCCTAGGGTAAGACTGCAACAAATTTTGCGGTTCAGCAGGGGTATTCCGGTTACATTAAGTTATCCCCTATCCACAGGATAGGGAATAACTATTAGATTGGTGGGGGCCCTACCGCTCCATTTATTTCTATGGGAGTTCCAGAGATAGCCAAGTACAATACTCTGCTGTCACAGGAATTCCCATAGAAGTGAATGGAGTGGCCACATGCATGCCTGACTGGACAGTCCTTTCATTTCAGGGGGTATGGTCGGTGGGGTTCGAGCAGTAGGATAGGGGAAAACCTAATGTAACTGGAATACCCCTTCAAATTAGCTTGACAGGCTAACCATGTCCACTCCCTATACTTTTCAAAACTGGAGTGAGTGATGAAAAACAAATACAAAATGTCAAAAACGTTTTGCAAATAAGCCCAAAAAGTTGCAAAGCCCTATTTTGTGACTTATTGATGCCAGAAATGTGGAGGGAAAGGCCTGCTATATTCTCCCCATAGTGCATGATTTATGCAAAGAATATAACGGCATAGTAGATGTTACCTATAAGATATCCATGACATTGCCAGTCTCAGGACTGCTCATGCTGATTCCTTACAGTTTCTAGATATGTTCTGTACTTCCGGGTGATCCGCTTAATCCTCTGTGCTGCAATGTGGTGAACACTGCTCTAATTCAATGGGATTTTCATACTAAAGGACTATTAGTTTATATACATTTATAGAAAATCCATCATAGGTTGTGATAATATTAGCCATTATTAGTCATGCAAGATCTGAATGACATAGTCATCAATAAATTAACCCAGCACAGTAATGTGCTGTCATAGCGCCAGCCATTATGTAAAATGGCCACCAGATGGGATAGCCACGTTATCAGTTACAATAGTCTTTACACATCTTTGGTTCTCGTTTGACATAAGACAAGAATTGTATTGCTTTCCATAAACTATATTGTTTACCTTGTGGTAAGGCTATGTTCACATCTGCACCACAAACTCCGGTAGTATGTTCTGGTAGAGGAACAGACTACCAGAGTTTACTGTATCCTGCATAGCTAGATACCGCTGCATCCCCATTGACTATAATGGGATCAGATGACTTGGTAGAAAGCTGACGGACCTCCATCAGATCCCATTATAGTCCATGTGGTGTGCAGCAATATCCAGCTATGCCAGATGCAGTAAACTATGGTAGGCCATTCCTCTGCCAGAACAGACCATCACAGTTTTAGCCAGAGATGTGAACCTACCCTAACCCAGTAGATTGGGGGTAAGGTAGTAGTCCTATATATGCATTATGATTTAGCATGATTTATAACTAGTGTTGAGCAAACTTGTGCTTCAAGTTCGGCGTACAAGTTTCTGGTTCGGTTTATCTAAGAATTCCGTTATGAATTCTGCTACCATTGGACCAGAACTTATGGTCCCTGGTTAGCTGAATCCGTATCAGGATTCTTAGATACCTGAACCTTGCACCCCAAACTTAAAGGGAGTCTGTCACCTCCATATGGCCATATACAGTGCTTACATGGCTCTGTAGCACACCTATACAGGATTGTAACGGTACCTTTGTTCTTTTCTTTAGACTTGCACCACCAGGAAAAACTAAGTTTAATTCATATGCAAATGAGGGCTTGCAAGTGCCCAGGGGCGGCGTTCAGTGTGTAGGTGCCCAGGCAGCTCTGCCTTCTTTTCACTTTACTCCTCCCCAGTCTCTGCCTTTGCCCGCCCTCCAAGTCTCCTGCCTCATCAATAGGGCAAAGGCAGAGACTGGGGAGGAGTAAAGTGAAAAGAAGGCAGAGCAGCCTGGGCACCTACACACTGAACGCCGCCCCTGGGCACTTGCGAGTGCTCATTTGCATATGAATTAAACTTCGTTTTTCCTGGTGGTGCAAGTCTAAAGAAAAGAACAAAGGTACCGTTACAATCCTGTATAGGTGTGCTACAGAGCCATGTAAGCGCTGTATATGGCCATATGGAGGTGACAGACTCCCTTTAAAAACACAAGTTCACTCTATCCATATTTATTACTGAGTATCCAATGATCCCTTCTAATCAGTTCCTGTATGATAAAGTGTGTCCACAACACAGTTATAGTTACATTATTAACATAGGGTGGTTCAACTTAAAATTTAAAGGCACCTCCAAGTATCACCTTGAGCAAGAATGAGGTTGACATTTTCCATTAGAGTCACACTGTATACAGTTCCCATTCAGATCAATGGATTCCTATACAGAGTCAACAGAAATTGAGGCCTCTGGTGGAAAAAAAAAACAGCTGCAGGATTTTGAACTTTATTATTAGAGCATGGCCAAACCAGGAAAGAAGATATTACAAAGCCACTTTCATTTAGCATCAGTATTTGTAATCCAAAAGCAGGGGTGGGTCCAAAAAACAGAAGATGCAAATGTTCCCATTATTGTTTTTGGCTGTAGGTTCCACACCTAGCTTTGGCGTAAAAATACTGACCATATGAAAGTGGCTTAATGGGGCTGTCCAATCTGAATAAAGAATATCCACAGCATATGCCATAAACGTCTGATAGGTGTGGGTCCCACCTCTGGAACCCTCTCCTATTTCACGAATGGGGCTCCATTGCATGCCACCAGGAATGGAGAGAACAAAGAAAGATGGATAATAAAAAAGGAATCCACACATGTGAGCCAAGCAAAAATAGAACATATCCATTGACTTCTATGGACTGAGAATAATACCCATATGGATTTGTTGTAACGTGCTATGTATTGGAAATAATTTCATACAGATTTATAGTTAAAAAAAAGGTGAATTAAACTGTTTAAAAATGTTTTACAAACTTAAAAAAATATTAATACAGATCTGTAATATGCAAGTGTGAATGAGCCCTTGGTGGTATGTACTGCCTGGAGGAAACGGTCATATTTTGCCATTAATTGTATGTAGATATGGAGCCATAGTAAACAATCTGGCAATTGTGGGGTTTTCAGGTATCGTTTCATACCATCTTAACAAATGTGTACAGACAACAGTGAAAGAGATTTGGTTTCCCCTAATGTAGTAAAACCCTCAATAAATAAATTAATGACAAGCACAATAGCTTGCTGTGGATATATTCATATATCACGTCTACTTCTCACTACTCATTAGCAGGATTTCTTAAATATTATTTACAAAGGAACAATGTTGGATAGTACGGTATGTACTGCCAGTCATGTTGGCACACCGTGTAAGCATTGAATTTTAATTGCCATATGACCACTACCATAGGCATCATAAGAGTTTGCTGATATGTAGAGATCACTTAAAGGGGTTATCCAGGAATGGATGATGATGACCTATCCTTAGCCTAAGTCTTCATTATTACATCGGTGGGGTCAGAGTCCTGATGTATGGTGAGGTCACATGGCCTAGGAAGAGTCTGTGGAGCTCACGGAGCACCGACCTCTTCTAACAGCTGATCTGATCCAGAGGATAGGTCAATATTAATTACCGGATAACTCCTTTAAGCCACCAGTAGTCATGTATAATAATATAGCAGAACGTATACTCCAACACGGCGTCAGATGCAAGATCTCACTGTAAGGACTATGGACGTGTGTGCAGACATTACGTACTAACTGGTTAGACTGAGGAGATAATGTCATTTTTATATGATTCGTCTGCAATGATCCTGTTATTTGTGCTATAAAACAGAATCACAAACCTTTCTTATATAGTAAATGTGTATATTGCTTCCCAGTCGCCAGTTGTCTTAAGACGTATCGTTAAAAATATGTAGTGAGATACACCATAGAGTAAAAAGAAACCACAGGACGGGACGCATTTTACTGAACTATGTTAAAGGTATGGCTGTATATCATTGTGGAAGTAATGTCCTGGAGTCCAACACACACCTTATCCGTCCCAAAGCAACCTTTATGGATTTGTCATAAACTAATGTACCTGTGCCTTCAATATATATTGAGCAGCTTTCAAAATGTTTCCATCCCGGAAAACTTCAGAAAAGGATGTGACCTGAGTAAGAGAACCAGTCACCAAATTAAAGGGAACAAAGCCATATACTGTTACTGCTTGATTATTTGTACCTCTTACATATGACTAACGTGTCACTTTAGACGACACATGCTCTCTCCACATACTGTGATGCAGTGGTTTGTGTATGGAGAGTTAGAATGACCGATAGTGTGTAAGTTACTCCAGTTTAACCTGAGATTAGTTGAAGCCCATAACCTCAATTTTTCCAATGTCAAAAATAACCACAATAGGAATATGATATTCTGTCACTAACCAGAACATTGTGCCATATCTGGTACTGTGTGGAGTGTGAAGACACTTTTGGAGTGTGGGTAGTAGACTCAGCTAGGCTATACAATTTACATAGACCAAAAATATCAAAAGTTGCACCTTTAGAGGACAGCAATAATTGTTTAGAGGTGACCACAAGTCTGACACGACTTACTCCTTACCAAAGGAACAGCATGAACATTAAGAATTATGGCCTTGTGATGTGGCTAGAACACCCAGACAATAGGAGGGTCCCTTATACCCTCTATGCATCCTTATGTTCATCAAACGTTCATCGGTTAGCTTCCACCGTTAACACATGGTCATCACATAGATCTACTATACAAAAGAAATAAAGAGGCACCAAGATTTTTCAGATTTTCCCATTCAAAACAGCAGCACGGACAAAAGCCACCATTGCTAAAACAAATCGTGGCAGTGCTTTGGAAAATAAAATTAAAATCTAATGGAAATCTAGTTAATCACCGAGACACATTAATCAACTGATTTTCAAGTGTGTTTTAAAAACTACCTTCCAGCCCCTGAGTATAATCCCAAAAAAATATTGTCTTTAGCTTTGTTCCTACAAACAGAGCTAGAAGCACTTTACAAACATTATCTTGAATCAAGATGATGTAAACGTGTAAAAAGTTTAAGGTAAAAGCAGTCTTGTAAACATTAACTGCAGGATGACCCCATTCTAATCCTGGAGATCTTCATTCTCCTTCATTATGCTTGCTGAATACAGATCTCAATTGCAGTCGGTTCCAGGTCGTCTTCAGCCAAGTTCATCTTTGTGCAGTGGTCTTCCATTCTATACACTAAGGATATTGTTCATTTCCCACTTTTGTGATGATTTGCTGGAGTCACAGTCTGACAAGAACACTTTGTGAAGAACCTCTGAGCGATCCAAGCATTTTCCAGTTGGGATATGGGTGAATCTGTTTAGGTTCTATGGGACATAAATGTTTTATTTTTCAGTTCTATTAACTTTAAAATACATACGATGACGTTTTTCTTGTGCTACATCAGGAGTGGCTAAACTTTTTCAGCATGATATCTACTTTTTGTGGAGCCTGAATTAGGTGATCTATTAGGGCAGTGTTCCTCAACTACTGTCCTCAGGGGACACCTGCCGTAAGTACAGATGCATTGACACCAATTATATCACCTACTAAGGAAATCCTAAAAAAACATGAATGGCAGGTGGACCCTGAGGACTGGAGTTGAGGAACACTGTCTTAGGGAACCAAGGATGTGGGGCGTGGAGGGCGATGCTCCAATAGTTTTGCAAGTCACTTTTTTAGATACCGGTGTGTCCCCATAATAACCGCAGCCACAGTTAAGCTAGCCATATATGTTAGATGCAATGTCGGCCAAATCCACTGATTTTGGCTGGACTGAAACAACTATGTAAGATTTATGGGGTCCGCCTTACATTCCCTCACCGGTAAATGTCAAGGGACATCAGGATCAGGCCGTTCTTTTTGGTTTAGGCAAGATAAGCCACTGCCAGAAGTCTTGCAATGGCTCCCTGTTTGCTCGGCCAAGCAGGTATGTGTAGGGTGGGATCAGAAATGATCGCTGTCGGCCAAACAAGCATTTAGCCAATAGCTATGTTATGTGTATGGTCATCTTGTTACACATACTTCCCATACATTACCATTGCTGCTCCTTTTACATCCGAATATCAGCTTTTGACCAGGGTGTGAGACTCAACATTTAATAAACTTGTGAAGCCCCCATATTATTAACTAATGAGCCTAATGGCTAGAAAAGGGTGGTGAAATGCACAGTGCACACTGAAACACAAGACAGGGACATTCTGCTGGCCCTTTATCAAGATCTACTGGTAGTTTAATCACCTAATGTTTAATTGTCAAAGTCTTCTATCTAAAATTGATAAATGACATTACTGGATAGTAACAAAGTATTACAATTAAGTCATTTACTTACCTTAAAATATTGCCATTCCTTGTACTCATTCAAATTACAATGTGTGATCATAACTGAGGTGCCGTCCTGCCCTTTAGTCAGACACTGGTCATACTGCATCAACTGATTTGCTTCATTAATCCGGAAAAGCTGATGGAACAAATGTTTTTTTTTTTTGTAATACAACATCTGTTGCTCAGTAGAGTAAAATAAGGCAAATATAGTGTTACACACACAATATATCTAATAGGGATGAGCGAATAGACTTCGGATGAAACATCCAAAGTCAATTTGCATAAAACTTTGTTTCAATACTGCACGGAGCAAGTGGTTTTTTTACAGTATAAATCAATTTCTGAAGTTATTATGCGAAGTCTCGCAAGTAATAACTTCAGCTCATCAGAGCCAATACATTCTAATACTGTACAGAGCGCTTGCTCCGTACAGTATTGAAACTTCATTCGAAGTCGATTCGCTCATGCCCAATATCTATCCATCTCTACACATACAACATTTATATTTCACATTATGCATATATAACCAATATGTGGTGAGATGGGTGAAGTGTATTTTCAGCTTTACACAGAATTGTAAAATATAAATTTTTTTGTAATGTACTTTGATCATCGTTCTTACCTTGATTTATGCTCTGTAAGAAAAACAGGAATAAATTCCCTCTGACTTCACTAAAACCTCAGCTTCTATTAACATTTTTCTGCCATGTTTTTCCACAGTCAAGGATATGGCATATTGTGAAATGTTACACCGCAGGCCCTATGAATCATGCAGCTCTGTTTCTCATACAGGAAACTAAATTCCGCTTTCTGGACTCATCTACAGGTAGTGTTAATTCTGTCAGGTTATAGGTCTTTTTACAGTAATGGCACACAGAATTAAACCATATTATCAGCCTCAGTAAAAAATATTGTTTTACTCATGACAAGTCTTTAACCACCTCCGGACCGCCTAACGCAGGATCGCGTTCCGGAGGTGGCAGCCCTGCGCAGAGTCACGCATATATGCGTCATCTCGCGATGGGCGAGATTTCCTGTGAACGCGCGCACACAGGCGCGCGCGCTCACACAGGCGCGCGCGCTCACAGGAACGGAAGGTAAGAGAGTTGATCTCCAGCCTGCCAGCGGCGATCGTTCGCTGGCAGGCTGGAGATGTGTTTTTTTTAACCCCTAACAGGTATATTAGACGCTGTTTTGATAACAGCGTCTAATATACCTGCTACCTGGTCCTCTGGTGGTCCCCTTTGTTTGGATCGACCACCAGAGGACACAGGTAGCTCAGTAAAGTCCCACCAAGCACCACTACACTACACTACACCCCCCCCCCCCGTCACTTATTAACCCCTTATTAGCCCCTGATCACCCCCCTGTCATTGATCACCCCCCTGTCATTGATTACCCCCCTGTAAAGCTCCATTCAGATGTCCGCATGATTTTTACGGATGCACTGATAGATGGATCCGATCCTCAAAACGCATCCGGACGTCTGAATGAAGCCTTACAGGGGCGTGATCAATGACTGTGGTTATCACCCCATATAGACTCCCTGATCACCCCCCCTGTCATTGATTACACCCCTGTCATTGATCAACCCCCTGTAAAGCTCCATTCAGACGTCCGCATGATTTTTACGGATGCACTGATAGATGGATCCGATCCTCAAAACGCATCCGGACGTCTGAATGAAGCCTTACAGGGGCATGATCAATGACTGTGGTGATCACCCCATATAGACTCCCTGATCACCCCCCTGTAAAGCTCCATTCAGATGTCCGCATGATTTTTACGGATGCACTGATAGATGGATCCGATCCGCAAAACGCATCCGGACGTCTGAATGAAGCCTTACAGGGGCATGATCAATGACTGTGGTGATCACCCCATATAGACTCCCTGATCACCCCCCTGTAAAGCTCCATTCAGATGTCCGCATGATTTTTACGGATGCACTGATAGATGGATCCGATCCTCAAAACGCATCCGGACGTCTGAATGAAGCCTTACAGGGGCATGATCAATGACTGTGGTGATCACCCCATATAGACTCCCTGATCACCCCCCTGTAAAGCTCCATTCAGATGTCCGCATGATTTTTACGGATGCACTGATAGATGGATCCGATCCGCAAAACGCATCCGGACGTCTGAATGAAGCCTTACAGGGGCATGATCAATGACTGTGGTGATCACCCCATATAGACTCCCTGATCACCCCCCTGTCATTGATCACCCCGCTGTAAAGCTCCATTCAGATGTCCGCATGATTTTTACGGATGCACTGATAGATGGATCCGCAAAACGCATCCGGACGTCTGAATGAAGCCTTACAGGGGCATGATCAATGACTGTGGTGATCACCCCATATAGACTCCCTGATCACCCCCCTGTAAAGCTCCATTCAGATGTCCGCATGATTTTTACGGATGCACTGATAGATGGATCCGATCCTCAAAACGCATCCGGACGTCTGAATGAAGCCTTACAGGGGCATGATCAATGACTGTGGTGATCACCCCATATAGACTCCCTGATCACCCCCCTGTAAAGCTCCATTCAGATGTCCGCATGATTTTTACGGATGCACTGATAGATGGATCCGATCCGCAAAACGCATCCGGACGTCTGAATGAAGCCTTACAGGGGCATGATCAATGACTGTGGTGATCACCCCATATAGACTCCCTGATCACCCCCCTGTCATTGATCACCCCCCTGTAAAGCTCCATTCAGATGTCCGCATGATTTTTACGGATGCACTGATAGATGGATCCGATCCGCAAAACGCATCCGGACGTCTGAATGAAGCCTTACAGGGGCATGATCAATGACTGTGGTGATCACCCCATATAGACTCCCTGATCACCCCCCTGTAAAGCTCCATTCAGACGTCCGCATGATTTTTACGGATGCACTGATAGATGGATCCGATCCTCAAAACGCATCCGGACGTCTGAATGAAGCCTTACAGGGGCATGATCAATGACTGTGGTGATCACCCCATATAGACTCCCTGATCACCCCCCTGTAAAGCTCCATTCAGATGTCCGCATGATTTTTACGGATGCACTGATAGATGGATCCGATCCGCAAAACGCATCCGGACGTCTGAATGAAGCCTTACAGGGGCATGATCAATGACTGTGGTGATCACCCCATATAGACTCCCTGATCACCCCCCTGTAAAGCTCCATTCAGATGTCCGCATGATTTTTACGGATGCACTGATAGATGGATCCGATCCTCAAAACGCATCCGGACGTCTGAATGAAGCCTTACAGGGGCATGATCAATGACTGTGGTGATCACCCCATATAGACTCCCTGATCACCCCCCTGTAAAGCTCCATTCAGATGTCCGCATGATTTTTACGGATGCACTGATAGATGGATCCGATCCGCAAAACGCATCCGGACGTCTGAATGAAGCCTTACAGGGGCATGATCAATGACTGTGGTGATCACCCCATATAGACTCCCTGATCACCCCCCTGTCATTGATCACCCCGCTGTAAAGCTCCATTCAGATGTCCGCATGATTTTTACGGATGCACTGATAGATGGATCCGCAAAACGCATCCGGACGTCTGAATGAAGCCTTACAGGGGCATGATCAATGACTGTGGTGATCACCCCATATAGACTCCCTGATCACCCCCCTGTAAAGCTCCATTCAGATGTCCGCATGATTTTTACGGATGCACTGATAGATGGATCCGATCCTCAAAACGCATCCGGACGTCTGAATGAAGCCTTACAGGGGCATGATCAATGACTGTGGTGATCACCCCATATAGACTCCCTGATCACCCCCCTGTAAAGCTCCATTCAGATGTCCGCATGATTTTTACGGATGCACTGATAGATGGATCCGATCCGCAAAACGCATCCGGACGTCTGAATGAAGCCTTACAGGGGCATGATCAATGACTGTGGTGATCACCCCATATAGACTCCCTGATCACCCCCCTGTCATTGATCACCCCCCTGTAAAGCTCCATTCAGATGTCCGCATGATTTTTACGGATGCACTGATAGATGGATCCGATCCGCAAAACGCATCCGGACGTCTGAATGAAGCCTTACAGGGGCATGATCAATGACTGTGGTGATCACCCCATATAGACTCCCTGATCACCCCCCTGTCATTGATCACCCCCCTGTAAAGCTCCATTCAGATGTCCGCATGATTTTTACGGATGCACTGATAGATGGATCGGATCCGCAAAACGCATCCGGACGTCTGAATGAAGCCTTACAGGGGCATGATCAATGACTGTGGTGATCACCCCATATAGACTCCCTGATCACCCCCCTGTCATTGATCAACCCCCCTGTCATTGATCAACCCCCCTGTCATTGATCACCCCCCCTGTCATTGATCACCCCCCCTGTCATTGATCACCCCCTCTGTAAGGCTCCATTCAGATATTTTTTTGGCCCAAGTTAGCAGAATTTTTTTTTTTTTTTCTTACAAAGTCTCATATTCCACTAACTTGTGTCAAAAAATAAAATCTCACATGAACTCACCATACCCCTCACGGAATCCAAATGCGTAAAATTTTTTAGACATTTATATTTCAGACTTCTTCTCACGCTTTAGGGCCCCTAGAATGCCAGGGCAGTATAAATACCCCACATGTGACCCCATTTCGGAAAGAAGACACCCCCAGGTATTCCGTGAGGGGCATATTGAGTCCATGAAAGATTGAATTTTTTGTCCCAAGTTAGCGGAACGGGAGACTTTGTGAGAAAAAAATTAAAAATATCAATTTCCGCTAACTTGTGCCAAAAAAAAAAAATTTCTATGAACTCGCCATGCCCCTCATTGAATACCTTGGGGTGTCTTCTTTCCAAAATGGGGTCACATGTGGGGTATTTATACTGCTCTGGCATTCTAGGGGCCCCAAAGCGTGAGAAGAAGTCTGGTATCCAAATGTCTAAAAATGCCCTCCTAAAAGGAATTTGGGCACCTTTGCGCATCTAGGCTGCAAAAAAGTGTCACACATCTGGTATCGCCGTACTCAGGAGAAGTTGGGGAATGTGTTTTGGGGTGTCATTTTACATATACCCATGCTGGGTGAGAGAAATATCTTGGTCAAATGCCAACTTTGTATAAAAAAATGGGAAAAGTTGTCTTTTGCCAAGATATTTCTCTCACCCAGCATGGGTATATGTAAAATGACACCCCAAAACACATTCCCCAACTTCTCCTGAATACGGCGATACCACATGTGTGACACTTTTTTGCAGCCTAGGTGGGCAAAGGGGCCCATATTCCAAAGAGCACCTTTAGGATTTCACAGGTCATTTACCTACTTACCACACATTAGGGCCCCTGGAAAATGCCAGGGCAGTATAACTACCCCACAAGTGACCCCATTTTGGAAAGAAGACACCCCAAGGTATTCGCTGATGGGCATGGCGAGTTCCTAGAATTTTTTATTTTTTGTCACAAGTTAGTGGAAAATGCTTATTTTTTTTTTTATTTTTTTTTTCATACAAAGTCTCATATTCCACTAACTTGTGACAAAAAATAAAAAGTTCCATGAACTCACTATGCCCATCAGCGAATACCTTGGGGTCTCTTCTTTCCAAAATGGGGTCACTTGTGGGGTAGTTATACTGCCCTGGCATTCTAGGGGCCCAAATGTGTGGTAAGGAGTTTGAAATCAAATTCTGTAAAAAATGACCTGTGAAATCCGAAAGGTGCTCTTTTGAATATGGGCCCCTTTGCCCACCTAGGCTGCAAAAAAGTGTCACACATCTGGTATCTCCGTAATCGGGAGAAGTTGGGGAATGTGTTTTGGGGTGTCATTTTACATATACCCATGCTGGGTGAGAGAAATATCTTGGCAAAAGACAACTTTTCCCATTTTTTTTATACAAAGTTGGCATTTGACCAAGATATTTATCTCACCCAGCATGGGTATATGTAAAAAGACACCCCAAAACACATTCCTCAACTTCTCCTGAATACAGAGATACCAGATGTGTGACACTTTTTTGCAGCCTAGGTGGGCAAAGGGGCCCACATTCCAAAGAGCACCTTTCGGATTTCACAGGTCATTTACCTACTTACCACACATTTGGGCCCCTAGAATGCCAGGGCAGTATAACTACCCCACAAGTGACCCCATTTTGGAAAGAAGAGACCCCAAGGTATTCGCTGATGGGCATAGTGAGTTCATGGAAGTTTTTATTTTTTGTCACAAGTTTGTGGAATATGAGACTTTGTATGAAAAAAAAAATTAAAAAACAAATCATCATTTTCCACTAACTTGTGACAAAAAATAAAAAATTCTAGGAACTCGCCATGCCCCTCACGGAATACCTTGGGGTGTCTTCTTTCCAAAATGGGGTCACTTGTGGGGTAGTTATACTGCCCTGGTATTCTAGGGGCCCAAATGTGTGGTAAGGAGTTTGAAATCAAATTCAGGAAAAAATGAGGAGTGAAATCCGAAAGGTGCTCTTTGGAATATGGGCCCCTTTGCCCACCTAGGCTGCAAAAAAGTGTCACACATCTGGTATCCCCGTACTCAGGAGAAGTTGAGGAATGTGTTTTGGGGTGTCTTTTTACATATACCCATGCTGGGTGAGATAAATATCTTGGTCAAATGACAACTTTGTATAAAAAAATGGGAAAAGTTGTCTTTTGCCAAGATATTTCTCTCACCCAGCATGGGTATATATAAAATGACACCCCAAAACACATTCCCCACCTTCTCCTGAGTACGGAGATACCAGATGTGTGACACTTTTTTGCAGCCTAGGTGGGCAAAGGGGCCCATATTCCAAAGAGCACCTTTCGGATTTCACAGGTCATTTTTTACAGAATTTGATTTCAAACTCCTTACCACACATTTGGGCCCCTAGAATGCCAGGGCAGTATAACTACCCCACAAGTGACCCCATTTTGGAAAGAAGAGACCCCAAGGTATTCGCTGATGGGCATAGTGAGTTCATAAAACTTTTTATTTTTTGTCACAAGTTAGTGGAATATGAGACTTTGTAAGAAAAAAAAAAAAAAAAAAAAAATCATAATTTTCCGCTAACTTGTGACAAAAAATAAAAAGTTCTATGAACTCACTATGCCCATCAGCGAATACCTTAGGGTGTGTACTTTCAGAAATGGGGTCATTTGTGGGGTGTTTGTACTGTCTGGGCATTGTAGAACCTCAGGAAACATGACAGGTGCTCAGAAAGTCAGAGCTGCTTCAAAAAGCGGAAATTCACATTTTTGTACCATAGTTTGTAAACGCTATAACTTTTACCCAAACCATTTTTTTTTTACCCAAACATTTTTTTTTTATCAAAGACATGTAGAACTATAAATTTAGAGCAAAATTTCTATATGGATGTCGTTTTTTTTTGCAAAATTTTACTACTGAAAGTGAAAAATGTCATTTTTTTGCAAAAAAATCGTTAAATTTCGATTAATAACAAAAAAAGTAAAAATGTCAGCAGCAATGAAATACCACCAAATGAAAGCTCTATTAGTGAGAAGAAAAGGAGGTAAAATTCATTTGGGTGGTAAGTTGCATGACCGAGCAATAAACGGTGAAAGTAGTGTAGGTCAGAAGTGTAAAAAGTGGCCTGGTCTTTCAGGGTGTTTAAGCACTGGGGGCTGAGGTGGTTAATATTCTTCTACAGACACATTTAACTCACCTGATTGCCGCCCATTCTATGGCAGGGGCCAAGTTCCACCGAACCTCCATTTGTATGACCCATGCTGTCAATGCAATAGTTGGAATCTAAACCTCGTATCTATAAAGAAACAAATCCAGATTTACCTAATATATATTTTTTCATCCATAATTCAGCAATTATAATAGGAAATTATTTTATTAGTTTGATACATTAATAGCAACTCCTACAAAATAGACACTGAATGCAAATTTATACAAAAATAATCTTTATTAAAGTATACACAAAATATATTTAAAAAAAATGAAACTTAGAAAAGAAGTTACTAAAAAAAGTTACTAAAGGGGTTTCCCTGAGATAATAAAAAAAATCTCCATCTCCCTCCAATAGCCGTAATAAAATAAAAAAAAAGGCATGTTATACACATCCCTTTCTCCAACACTATTTTCTGCTATGCTGGTCCAGTTCTCCTGCCGCCAACGACATTTCCCCCACAGCTGATCACTGTCCTTAGTGTAGGATAGTGATTGGCTGCAGCAGTCATGTGCCCTACACCTGCATGTCACCACTGCAGTCTGTGAACAAGCAGCGGCTAAAGAACTGGACCAGTGCTGCAGAGAACAGAGCTGAAGAACGGGATGAGTAGAAGGTGATTTATTTAGGCAGTTGTGGTGGAGCTTGTCTGAGATTTTTAATTATTTTGGACATCCCCTTTAATATGCAATGAATCTGCTTGAAGCTAGTCTGGTAACAGGCTCATTGTATAACATGTACATAGAAGAAAATGTGGAGCTGGAATAATAACTGAAATAAAGGGTAGTACAATATCCAGGAACAATCACCCTCAGCAATATACCACCTACTTAAACAAAAACAAACAAACAAAAAAAATAAACGACTATTAAGATTTACCATAGAGTGGTAAAAAAACTAAAAATCAGGCTGAACACGACCTTCATGGATTTTTAGTAGCATCTGCTTTTAGAGAGTACATGCATGTATAGCTGATAAATAGATAGATAGGAAATTCAGAAGGAAAAGCCTTCAAGCAGTGATGCGGAGATTTGAGCTCAAATTTTTTAATCATCTCAAAAACGTTATATGCAAAACTCCTCAAATGATAGCTGAAGGCTTGTGGATAAAATATTCCACTAGAGGTCAGAGCTAGAAAAGCCTAATCGCAACCAGGGTTTCAGCACGCTTCTGTGCGTCTCAGGTCCAAAAAAACCAACATTTGTGCCACAGTCAACTGAACTAAACATGGCCTTTGTAACCCAGTCTGAATCCAGTACACAGCGGCAATTTAACCAGGTATGTGGCAGGACCATTAGCAAATACATTCGGAATAAAGCTTTTTAAAATTTATTATGTGTCTGGATAGGTGTTAATTTTTTTAATTTTTTTTTAATTGTGTTAGAATATGCTCAAATTGGCCTGAAAATTGGTATATCCAAATAGAAAGAAGAAAATCCCACGGCGCAAATACCAATCGTTGATGATAATACAAACTTGATTTAATAACTTGGCAGGTGGTACAATGCGTTTCGGGTCAGAAAACACCACTTCATCAGGTACAGACTGCTCATACAAAAAACACAACTTCAGAACACACTTAAATACATAGAAAAACCGCCAAAATGGCATAGGAGGGGGAGGGCCTGACCCCTCTACATGTCAAGTACTGAACCTGCAGAATAATTAGCAAATTAGTACAATCATTGAATATGGGACACTAGTGGATAAAACATTGATGGTCAGTGTGATAAATTCAAAATAATCAATCCTATAAGCTTGCTTAGTAAATTAGATCATGAGAGCCGTGTCTGGCTGAAAGATACAGCCGGAACACATCGCTCTGCTGGGTGTGGTCATGTGACTGCGCAATCACCCGGCAACGGGACGCTACTCCTCCTGCCCTGTTGGAATGTATGGGTGGGCGGGAGGAGGAGCGCATCGAAAGGAGCAGACGGTGTGGATAGCACCGAACCCACTCATGGGTGGAGGGGAGAATGCAGGGGTGGGGGAATTAGGATGGGAGGAAAAGGAGCCGCTCATAAAGGAGCCGCTACTTTTTCCCTAATATTGTATATGAGCGGCTCCTTTTCCTCCCCATTTCCTCCCATCCTAATTCCCCCACCCCTGCATTCTCCCCTCCACCCATGAGCGGGTTCTGTGATATTATTTTGAATTTATCACACTGACCATCAATGTTTTATCCACTAGTGTCCCATATTCAATGATTGTACCAATTTGCAAATTATTTTGCAGGTTCAGTACTTGACATGTGGAGGGGTCAGGCCCTGCCCCTCCACTCCCCCTCCTATGCCATTTTGGTGGTTTTTCTATGTATTTAAGTGTGTTCTGAAGTTGTGTTTTTTGTATGAGCAGTGCGTACATCCCTGGCTGCATGACCATATGTCTAGGGGGCCTATTACGACCCCCGCCAAGCCTTCAGTAGTGCTGTGCCTATTGATCGCACAACACATCAAGGTGAGCCTCCAATCTGGAGTACTTTATGTTCACTTATTTAACTGGACTGTACTACCCTATGGTGCGTCTTTTGTGTTTTTCTTAGAGAAACACCGCCTGTCACGTTGAAAATTGGTATATGACACTCTGACGTCTCCTTTTTTTCTCTCTCGTTTAGGCTCTTTAACGCAATGACAGTAGCAGCATAACTAACATATATAGCCATGAGTAAACACATGATTGACAGTGTTAACAAGCAGCCTGTTTAAAAACACACTGCGCCATAGCACGTGTTAGTTTTTTTTATATTCCAATGGTTGTCCCTTATTGCGGGCAGATTGTTTGCTTGTGTGCGACCAATCATCCAAAAACTATGCCTTCATGGGGCAGCCGCAGACCACTGCTCTTGTTTATAGACACAAGTTAATGTCATAAGAAACAGTATCTTGTTCTGTACAAGTGTTCAAAAATTGTGTTAACGGGGGCAGAATGCCTGCCCATACTTATAAACACACAAGTGTTAATTCTCAGAAGAAACGATGGCTTGTTCTGGAGTTGAACAAACCTGAAAAAATTATCTTTTACTTGGGAGCAGGAGCAGTACAGTTGGGATGTGCAAAGGATAAGGTGCATAGGGGTAATCTTCACAGCAAGCACAGGACGGAGGAAACGTGTGGCCGTGTTGGGGTAGTAGTAGTAATGGTATTAGTCTGAAAATCCTCATTCATTATGACAAAAGTGATGCTTTGTGCACTGGGGTGTGACAATGCCACCTGCCATGCTGAAGACCATTCTAAGATGACAATGGAGGCTGGACAAGAAAATACATAGAGATCAAACTGGGCCTGTTTCAGTCACTGTTCCAATCTGCCTGCCAAGAAGAGAAAGGCCACATTCCAGTTAGAACTGTACTTCAGGCGGTATGTCTCAGTTTGCTGATTTGCGTCAGCCTGGCACTGGCTGCTGTGACTTCTGCAAGAGGTAAGTTACTCGCCAGGGGGCAGACAGGAGCTTCCTGGTCAGACATGTGAGATTGCATACACTGGAAAACATTACAAAATTTTGCTTTGATAGTGATGGTCTAAAAGCATGGCTATCCTGTAAACTGCTTGATGGGAACGATACTGCTGTCAGTGTGCAAGTAAGCATACAGCCTGCCATGCTCGCCAGCATGGCCAGGGACCTAGTTTTTTTTGGCTCCACCCCCCCGAGATGATTGATCATCATGGCCAATGTAGTAGTCATCATCTTCAGCCTCATCTTTCTGGACAAGTGACTCGTCCAGTGTTAGGTCCTGATCCTCCACTTCCTCCTCCATGGGAGGGCAGCCAACAAGCTGTTCTTCTGCCATCCCTTGTTGCATCAGCATGAGCATCTGCTCTAAGATAAATATGAGGAAGATGATATTGTTCATGTTATGGTTGTCCTTACTGACAAATTTGGTGGCCTCTTCAAAAGGCCTGAGTATGCAACATGCCACCTCCGATGGGCTGCCACTGCCAGACCTCAAAACATTTATACAGTCGCTCTAGCATATGCAAGGTGGAATTCCAGTGAGTTGGAACATTGTGGATCAAGTGGTGCAATGGCAGACAATTCTGTCGCTGCAAGTCCAGGAGGGAGTTCCATGCCACATAATAATGGCTGAAATGCAAAGACATTGCCAGAACGCTCTGCAAGCCACTGTATTTTTTCAAAAAGGATTGCATCACTAAATTGATCACTTGCACCATGCAGGGAGCATGTGTTATCTCCCCAAAATGCAGTGCGGTCACGAAGTTCCTGCCATTGTTGCTGACCACCTTGCGAAGCTGAAGCTGCCGAGGATGTTTGCTGCTTAATACTCTAGCAACTAATTGGCTGTGTGGCTAGCCTCGCACCCGGGCTAATCAGCTCTAACATGACATGGCGATGTTTCACTTTACACATATAACTGGAGGATGTGAGAGCAACATTTTACCATTCTTCTGTTGGGGATTAGAGGATGTCCAAGGAGGAGGAAGATAAGTGACTTGTGTGGGAACCAGATCACCCCAAACGAGAAGGTTTCAATAGGACCTGGCCTTGTTACTGCAGTGCTGTGTCCCTGCTGCCGCAAAGAACATTATCCCAGTGGGTTATAATAGATATGTTCTGTTGCTGTCTGCTCCAGGTGTCCACACAGCAACAGTTGCAAGGAGATGGCAGGGATGTTTTTTTTTTTTTGTTTTTTTTTAGAAATAATGGTGGCTAGATATCTACCAGCGAGGCTGAGTGCACGTAATCAGTTCCCTAAAGACAGCAGATACCACCAAGTGGTATGGCAGTGACTGCACCGCCAGCAACTTGGCCAGGTGGGAATTAAGCTTGCATACCATCAGACTGCTGGGTATGTATCATTGTTTCCTGGCCACATTTTACCTTATCTTCATCTGATTACAGAGCGGAGTAGGAGGAAAAGTAGTCCGAGCAGGAGAAGCAGTAAGTGATAATGACAAGGACATTGTACTGCATGTTGGTGTGGTCTGGCTGCCGCAAAGAAATACACTCTTGTTCCGCTAGCTGGCAGCCAGTTCTACTTTCCCACTGGATCAGATGATGCCGCTTCAGTAGACCTGTGGTGCCAATGTTTGCATGTAAACAGCTACAGATCTTGCACACAACAATACTTTTGTCTTTCAGCACTGTGGAGAAAAAGCTGCCAAATGGGAGATACACAGATCCAGCGGCAGCTGAGCTTGGATTAGCTCTGGCACATATTGACGCTGTGCTCACAGTATCAGCGGCATCGCCAGTTCCCGAGCTGACCATAATAGAGGTAGATCTGGCCCTGGAAATTTTTCCGGAGGTTCTGGCTGTACAATGCTCCTGCTCTTTATTGCTGTCACTGTTAACACCCTCAGCAATCTGATCTGGCTCTTAGGTCCAACATAATCATTGTTATAGTCCTCACCCTCCCCACCATTTATCAGACTGCGGTATGTCATCGTTGGCTTCCTGGCCCCTCTCCCAATTTCCTGCTCTGTATTTGCCCTGTGTGCCACTGTCACTCCCACTACCCCTACTGTGGCTGCAAGTGCCACTACCACCAGCTATGCATTGGGTTCCACACCTCTGCTTGGCTCATGGCAGTCCAAATGCTGACTTTTCTCACACAAGTCATCAACAGGGAGACTCTTCAGTATCTTCTATAGCACATGTGGTTTTGTTGCCTCTTAGGAAAAAAAAGAAGGGACCCCACTAGGAGGGGGCAGTGACGACTGATGATGCAGCTAAAAAGACTCCATTGGGGTTGCAAGGAGGAGGAGCAGGAGAATTGATGTGACCCCTGGCTCAAAGACATAGTGTCAGACTCAGAGGCGAGATCCAAATTCTGCTGTGACGGACAAGAGGAGTGAGCCGGCTGATGCTGCTAGTGCTGTTTGCATCTTGGATAATGAGGCATTTATCTTTTGTTTGCCACTCTTCCATCTAACAGACATTTTTATTATGAGTTCTATAAATAAAAATTCCCGTGTTTGGTACACAGATTATTAAACAGTACTAGCAAAACTGCAAGTGGGTTTTCTGTCATTTATAGACAGAGGCACAATTAAATGTCTCTCCCCTTGTACAAACACAGTGCACACAGTTATTGACAATTTTGCAGTAAAACATGTTTGCTATAACGGTATCTTAAAGTGATACAACACTTTCACTAAAACGTGTATATTAATGGCGTTATTGCAGTAAAATGTGTTTGTTGTGAGACTAAACCGTATCTTGCAGTAAAATGCTTTTTGTAACGCAGAACGGCATCCTGCGTTCAATAACAGAGGTATAAAGCTCTGAAATGCCCAATTACAAACAGTAAAGAGAAAATGTTTTTTTTTTTTTTTTTTTTTTAGAAATAAAAAACTTGCAATTCCTCAAATGTTTGCAGCAGAATGTACACGTGGACAAAATTGTTGGCACCCTTCTGTTAAAGGGGGTTTTCCAGGTTCAGAGCTGGGCCGCCCCTCTGAGATGAGCATCAGAGCATTTTTTAGCTCCTTCCACAGATGTCCCTAGTAACTGGCTTGTGGCTGCAATTATTTTGGCAGAAATTGCCACAACACATTCTTTCATAAGCCTAGCTGGGACTAGAATGGTGTTTCTTCCTTTTGAAGCGAAGAACCTACTTGAACACTGCCCCCTTATTGGTTGATCAGGCTGTCTGTCAGCCTCTGAGCCAATCAGACCAAGCCCTTCCAGTGTCATGTGATCTTTTCATTATCTTCCTCCCTCCTGTCTTCCCGACTAATTTACAGTAAAATGGCGCTGAGTGCCGTTTTTACACGATTCCTCCGAAACTAAATCAAGAACTTAGGATTCATATGGCAGACAATTTGTATGAAATCTGTAACATTTCCGATTGGTTTGGAATCGATTCGCTCATCTCTAGTTAAGAGTCATGTACAGTACACAGAGTCTGTGCAGCTCCTTAGTACGGTACCAGTGCTGTACAGGCTACGTATGAGCAGAAATATCCTCCTCTACAAACAGTACTTCTAAGGGAGCATATTTCCATATGCAGAGACTGATGAAGCATGCCACTGTGTTTTGTTGGAAAAACGTTAGAAAAAACTGTGTGAAACTGGAGGGATATGAAGAAAAAGACCCCAAACACCTCTATGGCAGGCCAATTACAGCTCCATTACAGCTTTTTTTTCCACGACATTTATTGTATATAGTAATTGCTTTGACTGCAGACAGTATTTTATAGAACTTGGACAAATGGGTTACATGCAGACTTTATACGTTACATACTACCATAAAGTCAGCACTGTCTGTAGGCCTAGGCGAGGGGACGTGTGTGATAACTTGCCTACATTCAGCATGACAAGTAATGATAGGAGTGGCTGTACAACAATTCTCTATACATAGCCAGAAAATATATCTAATGAACAAATCCATTTATATCTTCCCCAATTAAGCTGGCCATCCAAATGAGATACCACTCAACTGAATGTTTGTATCTCCCGATCCTTCTGAAATCAACTGGTTTGGCAACTTTTACTTAATGTGGAGGGTCAGTTTATGACGCAGAGCAGAGGAATGTTTGTGCACTGTGATAATATAACGCTTTACTAGAAGTCCCATGCAAAAATCATAGATATCACATCACGAGTTGTGCTATAAAGCTGATTTCCGATTATAAAACTATTGCACGTATAGAATAAAAAATTATGCTGTACTCACCTCTCCCCAATCCACGTTTTTGGGTGGGAGCGGATAATGTGCAGGGATATCATATGCTATCTCTTCCATGAACCATTTAAAGCTTTTGCAGTTGTGGTCCTCTCTGAATTTTTTCAGCTCACTTATATCCCCATAAGCCAGAGCTTTTGTTTCAGGACGGCTGGCGTAAAAATAGTCTTTGTACTCATCCCACCAAACCTCTACAACTCTAACGTAGTTCTGAAAGATGAAGTACATTATTATAGTGGTTTACAAACAGTGACATTATAAAATATATTCTGCAGTCTTCCACATTACTAGTGAATCGTGGCTTTTTTTTTTTTAAAGCAGATCTGTCTGCCTAAAGATCATCTATCAGAAGATTTGTACCTATGAAACTTGCTGACCTGTTACATGTGCACTTGGCAGCTGAAGGCATCTGTGTTGTTCCCATGTTCATATGTGCCATTAAGTTTTAATATAATTTAATATATGCAAATATAGAGGCTGTGCTCTCTCTGCAACTGCCACTCCCTCTGCACTTTGAGTGACAGGGCGGCAGTGTAAACGTGATTCTGCCTGGCCCTGTCAATTAAAGTGGAGAGGGTATGACAGTTGCAAAGAGAGCTGAGCCTCTAGGTGTAGTGACTTCTCCATTGCTCCTAGAGGCTCATTTTCATATATTAAAACATCACTTTTCTCAGTAATGCAGGAACATATGAACATGGGACCAACACAGATGCCTTCAGCTGCCAAGTGCACATGTCACAGGTCAACCAGTTTCATAGGTGCAAATCTGCTGACAGATGATCTTTAATATGCTGGCCTATGAAAGAGCAGAAAATGACAGGTACAGGCAGTAGCCAACATAGGACAGAATGGTGTGCCTTCTGTCTAATAGGAACACTGAAATAACACAGCAAACTCCGTTACCAGCTGGGGGTGGTGGGGTTATAAATGATGTGGGAGATGAGGATCTGCCATGCTGGATTTAAACATGACAATTGTTTGCTCTGCCAGAAGTAAAGACACTTCCAAAATGATTGTTTCCTTCACCACTACTGAACAAGCATGCCTGTTGCACTGATCTGAGCAATGCATATTTACAGGTAGGTCTCGAGATTCAATGCTAGACCAAAAAAAAAAGATTTTTCATGAATGGATAGTATGCATCAGTCTGTCCTTAAAGGGAACCTGTCACCGGGATTTTGGGTATAGAGCTGAGGACATGAGTTGCTAGATGGCCGCTAGCACATCCGCAATACCCAGTCCCCATAGCTCTGTGTGCTTTTATTGTGTAAAAAACCAGATTTGATACATATGCAAATTAACATAAAAGAGTCATATCTTACTTGTGTGACCAGAGAAGAGTCATATTTTCAAGCTCTGACTCATCTCAGGTTAATTTGCATATGTATCAAATCAGTTTTTATACACAATAAAAGCACACAGAGCTATGGGGACTGGATATTGCGGATTTGCTAGTGGCCATCTAGCAACCCATGTCCTCAGCTCTATACCCAAAATCCTGGTGACAGGTTCCCTTTAACCACCTCCGGACCGCCTAACGCAGGATCGCGTTCCGGAGGTGGCAGCCCTGCGCAGAGTCACGCATATATGCGTCATCTCGCGATGGCCGAGATTTCCTGTGAACGCGCGCACACAGGCGCGCGCGCTCACAGGAACGGAAGGTAAGAGAGTTGATCTCCAGCCTGCCAGCGGCGATCGTTCGCTGGCAGGCTGGAGATGTGTTTTTTTTAACCCCTAACAGGTATATTAGACGCTGTTTTGATAACAGCGTCTAATATACCTGCTACCTGGTCCTCTGGTGGTCCCCTTTGTTTGGATCGACCACCAGAGGACACAGGCAGCTCAGTAAAGTCCCACCAAGCACCACGACACTACACTACACCCCCCCCCCCCCGTCACTTATTAACCCCTTATTGGCCCCTGATCACCCCATATAGACTCCCTGATCACCCCCCTGTCATTGATTACCCCCCTGTCATTGATCACCCCCCTGTAAAGCTCCATTCAGATGTCCGCATGATTTTTACGGACCCACTGATAGATGGATCGGATCCGCAAAACGCATCCGGACGTCTGAATGAAGCCTTACAGGGGCGTGATCAATGACTGTGGTGATCACCCCATATAGACTCCCTGATCACCCCCCTGTCATTGATTACACCCCTGTCATTGATCAACCCCCTGTAAAGCTCCATTCAGACGTCCGCATGATTTTTACGGATCCACTGATAGATGGATCGGATCCGCAAAACGCATCCGGACGTCTGAATGAAGTCTTACAGGGGCGTGATCAATGACTGTGGTGATCACCCCATATAGACTCCCTGATCACCCCCCTGTAAAGCTCCATTCAGATGTCCGCATGATTTTTACGGATGCACTGATAGATGGATCCGATCCGCAAAACGCATCCGGACGTCTGAATGAAGCCTTACAGGGGCATGATCAATGACTGTGGTGATCACCCCATATAGACTCCCTGATCACCCCCCTGTAAAGCTCCATTCAGATGTCCGCATTATTTTTACGGATGCACTGATAGATGGATCCGATCCGCAAAACGCATCCGGACGTCTGAATGAAGCCTTACAGGGGCATGGTCAATGACTGTGGTGATCACCCCATATAGACTCCCTGATCACCCCCCTGTAAAGCTCCATTCAGATGTCCGCATGATTTTTACGGATGCACTGATAGATGGATCCGATCCGCAAAACGCATCCGGACGTCTGAATGAAGCCTTACAGGGGCATGATCAATGACTGTGGTGATCACCCCCCTGTCATTGATTACACCCCTGTAAAGCTCCATTCAGATGTCCGCATGATTTTTACGGATGCACTGATAGATGGATCGGATCCGCAAAACGCATCCGGACGTCTGAATGAAGCCTTACAGGGGCATGATCAATGACTGTGGTGATCACCCCATATAGACTCCCTGATCACCCCCCTGTAAAGCTCCATTCAGATGTCCGCATGATTTTTACGGATGCACTGATAGATGGATCCGATCCGCAAAACGCATCCGGACGTCTGAATGAAGCCTTACAGGGGCGTGATCAATGACTGTGGTGATCACCCCATATAGACTCCCTGATCACCCCCCTGTAAAGCTCCATTCAGATGTCCGCATGATTTTTACGGATGCACTGATAGATGGATCCGATCCGCAAAACGCATCCGGACGTCTGAATGAAGCCTTACAGGGGCGTGATCAATGACTGTGGTTATCACCCCATATAGACTCCCTGATCACCCACCTGTCATTGATCAACCCCCTGTCATTGATCACCCCCCCTGTCATTGATCACCCCCCCTGTCATTGATCACTCCCCCTGTCATTGATCACCCCCCTGTCATTGATCACCCCTCTGTAAGGCTCCATTCAGACATTTTTTTGGCCCAAGTTAGCGGAATTTTTTTTTTTTTTTCTTACAAAGTCTCATATTCCACTAACTTGTGTCAAAAAATTAAATCTCACATGAACTCACCATACCCCTCACGGAAACCAAATGCGTAAAATTTTTTAGATATTTATATTCCAGACTTCTTCTCACGCTTTAGGGCCCCTAGAATGCCAGGGCAGTATAAATACCCCACATGTGACCCCATTTCGGAAAGAAGACACATTCCGTGAGGGCCATATTGAGTCCATGAAAGATTGAAATTTTTGTCCCAAGTTAGCGGAACGGGAGACTTTGTGAGAAAAAAATTAAAAATATCAATTTCCGCTAACTTGTGCCAAAAAAAAAAAATTTCTATGAACTCGCCATGCCCCTCATTGAATACCTTTAGGTGTCTTCTTTCCAAAATGGGGTCACATGTGGGGTATTTATACTGCCCTGGCATTCTAGGGGCCCCAAAGCGTGAGAAGAAGTCTGGTATCCAAATGTCTAAAAATGCCCTCCTAAAAGGAATTTGGGCACCTTTGCGCATCTAGGCTGCAAAAAAGTGTCACACATCTGGTATCGCCGTACTCAGGAGAAGTTGGGGAATGTGTTTTGGGGTGTCATTTTACATATACCCATGCTGGGTGAGAGAAATATCTTGGTCAAATGCCAACTTTGTATAAAAAAATGGGAAAAGTTGTCTTTTGCCAAGATATTTCTCTCACCCAGCAAGGGTATATGTAAAATGACACCCCAAAACACATTCCCCAACTTCTCCTGAATACGGCGATACCACATGTGTGACACTTTTTTGCAGCCTAGGTGGGCAAAGGGGCCCATATTCCAAAGAGCACCTTTAGGATTTCACAGGTCATTTACCTACTTACCACACATTAGGGCCCCTGGAAAATGCCAGGGCAGTATAACTACCCCACAAGTGACCCCATTTTGGAAAGAAGACACCCCAAGGTATTCCGTGAGGGGCATGGCAAGTTCCTAGAATTTTTTACTTTTTGTCACAAGTTAGTGGAAAATGATGATTTTTTTTTTTTTTTTTTTTTTTTTTTTTTTTTCATACAAAGTCTCATATTCCACTAACTTGTGACAAAAAATAAAAACTTCCATGAACTCACTATGCCCATCAGCGAATACCTTGGGGTCTCTTCTTTCCAAAATGGGGTCACTTGTGGGGTAGTTATACTGCCCTGGCATTCTAGGGGCCCAAATGTGTGGTAAGGAGTTTGAAATCAAATTCTGTAAAAAATGACCTGTGAAATCCGAAAGGTGCTCTTTGGAATATGGGCCCCTTTGCCCACCTAGGCTGCAAAAAAGTGTCACACATCTGGTATTGCCGTACTCAGGAGAAGGTGGGGAATGTGTTTTGGGGTGTCATTTTACATATACCCATGCTGGGTGAGAGAAATATCTTGGCAAAAGACAACTTTTCCCATTTTTTTATACAAAGTTGGCATTTGACCAAGATATTTATCTCACCCAGCATGGGTATATGTAAAATGACACCCCAAAACACATTCCCCACCTTCTCCTGAGTACGGCAATACCAGATGTGTGACACTTTTTTGCAGCCTAGGTGGGCAAAGGGGCCCATATTCCAAAGAGCACCTTTCGGATTTCACAGGTCATTTTTTACAGAATTTGATTTCAAACTCCTTACCACACATTTGGGCCCCTAAAATGCCAGGGCAGTATAACTACCCCACAAGTGACCCCATTTTGGAAAGAAGAGACCCCAAGGTATTTCGTGATGGGCATAGTGAGTTCATAGAAGTTTTTATTTTTTGTCACAAGTTAGTGGAATATGAGACTTTGTAAGAAAAAAAAAAAAAAAAAATCATCATTTTCCGCTAACTTGTGACAAAAAATAAAAAGTTCTATGAACTCACTATGCCCATCAGCGAATACCTTAGGGTGTGTACTTTCCGAAATGGGGTCATTTGTGGGGTGTTTGTACTGTCTGGCCATTGTAGAACCTCAGGAAACATGACAGGTGCTCAGAAAGTCAGAGCTGCTTCAAAAAGCGGAAATTCACATTTTTGTACCATAGTTTGTAAACGCTATAACTTTTACCCAAACCATTTTTTTTTTACCCAAACATTTTTTTTTTATCAAAGACATGTAGAACAATAAATTTAGAGCAAAATTTCTATATGGATCTCGTTTTTTTTTGCAAAATTTTACAACTGAAAGTGAAAAATGTCATTTTTTTGCAAATAAATCGTTAAATTTCGATTAATAACAAAAAAAGTAAAAATGTCAGCAGCAATGAAATACCACCAAATGAAAGCTCTATTAGTGAGAAGAAAAGGAGGTAAAATTCATTTGGGTGGTAAGTTGCATGACCGAGCAATAAACGGTGAAAGTAGTGTAGGTCAGAAGTGTAAAAAGTGGCCTGGTCTTTCAGGGTGTTTAAGCACTGGGGGCTGAAGTGGTTAAAGCTGTCAGACCCATGACACAGTCAGTTTAACTGACTCAAACCAGTAAAATCTGGGAATTACACATTCAAAGCTCCAATCGGACTAGAATCGACTATATATATATATATATATATATATATATATATATATATTATGTACATACTGTAGGAAGGCGCAAGGATTGATGGAAGGTATGTGTCACTGAGATTCCTGGCCTCGGTGAGGTAAGAGCCGGTAGTTTTAATAAGTGTCAGCAGCAGCTAGTGCTGACTGACACTGTTTTGTTGTTAGTATGGCTGTAAAGCCGATCCGGGCCGGCTCTTACTGGGAGTAGCCAAAGTGCTGGGTGGGTGGCTTCTCCCCACGCTCCAGGCAGTTTTTTTGGGGGCCTATATAAAACCCAGCCAGCAGTCTCAGTGGGGTGTGGTTTTTCCTCCATCTGACAGAGAAGCTGGGGAGTCTCTGTGTTTTGGGACCTGTGAAGTTGTGCCATGCTAAAGGGCTGAGAACCGCAAGGCGGGAGACAGGCCCCTAAAGCCTGCTGAGGACTGCGAGTGGAAAACTGCTAACCAGGTGAAGATTTTGTTCTATGGACATTGCATGGTGTGAACAAACACTAAGACTGTGAACGGTCATTTTGTTTTTCCTTACGTGTGAATAAACACCGAACTTTTTAAGTTAAAGACTTTGTGATTGCCTCTATACTGCGTCCGCAAGCCTGTCTACCAGAGCAAAACCCCACAATATATATATATATATATACATACACCGTACATACATACACACAGAGCATCTAACTGAATAGGTTTCTGTTCATGAGACAAAGTGCTTAGAAGCAGATCATTTTACTGCCACATAACGCCAGAGAAGAAGCGATGACACTAAGTATAGGGGCTACACCAAAAGCATTTGATGTTTTTACTGTATTTCCTACTTAGCCAGTGTAAGTACAAGTCTATACAATTATCTATGATATCTTCTCCATAGAAAGACAAGTTGTGGCAGGATAACTACCTCTGGCTTTTGCTTTCATAGGAAATAAATGTGGATAAAAAAGGATGTCCAATTATCCTGCCACAACCTGCCATGTTTCTCAAAACCATCTTTACTTTGCTACATAAATTTCTAAGTGGGAGCTACAGAGACCAGTAAACATCAGGATATGCAATTTAGTCCTTCACAAATCCCCAAGAGGAACAGACACACAGAAAACTACAATGTTATCCCTATTGCTGAGGGAAGCTGTGGCCAGCCATACATTTGCCCTGCTGCTGGAGCTGTAAGGTATATGCCTTCAATAGCCGTTTCATCCAAAAGCTCTCTCTCCTGATTCCCCCATGCACATACATGCCCTGCTTTTAATGGGAAGAGGAGAAAGCTGCTGCCAGACACCTCTGGCTGCCGCTTATATTCCGGGAGAATAAAATAATTGAAGGGGAGATTCATTAAGATCAGCGTTTTCTATGCCAGTTTTGATATCCCTTGCACTGTCAGATGCCCCCTCCGGCAGTCAGTGCGCCCAAACTGAAATCCATCACAGTTCCGAGCTGCCATAGATTTCAGGCTTCTTTTATACCAGAAAACTGGTGTAAATGAAGATAAGACACCATTAGCCCTGTTCTCTCCATGCAGCCTTTTTGGAAAATGGAGAGGGCGGTGTACAAATGCCACCTGCAACTATATTTTGTCGCAGTGGTCTTTAAAAAGTCACACAGACAAGGTTTGTGACTTTCTTCCGCCATACTGGCATAGGGAGAAATTAAATGTGTTGAAATTCAGGACACTTGAGCCTTCTCTCTTCAACATCATCTTTCAGGGGAGCTTCGGTGGCTTCCCATATACATTAGCTTGCTGGCCAGTCCTGACAAAAATAGTCTAATAAATATATATATATATATATATATATATATATAATATATACACAAACTGGATTCCAAAAAAGTTGGGACACTACAAATCGTGAATAAAAACTGAATGCAATGATGTGGAGGTGCCAACTTCTAATATTTTATTCAGAATAGAACATAAATCACGGAACAAAAGTTTAAACTGAGAAAATGTACCATTTTAAGGGAAAAATATGTTGAATCAGAATTTCATGGTGTCAACAAATCCCTAAAAAGTTGGGACAAGGCCATTTTCACCACTGTGTGGCATCTCCCCTTCTTCTTACAACACTCAACAGACGTCTGGGGACCGAGGAGACCAGTTTCTCAAGTTTAGAAATAGGAATGCTCTCCCATTCTTGTCTAGTACAGGCCTCTAACTGTTCAATCGTCTTGCACCTTCCTCTTTATGATGCGCCAAATGTTCTCTATAGGTGAAAGATCTGGACTGCAGACTGGCCATTTCAGTACCCGGATCCTTCTCCTACGCAGCCATGATGTTGTGAATGATGCAGAATGTGGTCTGGCATTATCTTGTTGAAAAATGCAGGGTCTTCCCTGAAAGAGATGACGTCTGGATGGGAGCATATGTTGTTCTAGAACCTGAATATATTTTTCTGCATTGATGGTGCCTTTCCAGACATGCAAGCTGCCCATGCCACACACACTCATGCAACCCCATACCATCAGAGATGCAGGCTTCTGAACTGAGCGTTGATAACTTGGGTTGTCCTTGTCCTCTTTGGTCCGGATGACATGGCGTCCCAGATTTCCAAAAAGAACTTTGAATCGTGACTCGTCAGACCACAGAACAGTCTTCCATTTTGCCACACTCCATTTTAAATGATCCCTGGCCCAGTGAAAACGCCTGAGCTTGTGGATCTTGCTTAGAAATGGCTTCTTCTTTGCACTGTAGAGTTTCAGCTGGCAACGGCGGATGGCACGGTGGATTGTGTTCACTGACAATGGTTTCTGGAAGTATTCCTGAGCCCATTCTGTGATTTCCTTTACAGTAGCATTCCTGTTTGTGGTGCAGTGTCGTTTAAGGGCCCGGAGATCACGGGCATCCAGTATGGTTTTACGGCCTTGACCCTTACGCACAGAGATTGTTCCAGATTCTCTGAATCTTCGGATGATGTTATGCACAGTTGATGATGATAGATGCAAAGTCTTTGCAATTTTTCGCTGGGTAACACCTTTCTGATATTGCTCCACTATCTTTCTGCGCAACATTGTGGGAATTGGTGATCCTCTACCCAACTTGGCTTCTGAGAGACACTGCCACTCTGAGAAGCTCTTTTTATACCCAATCATGTTGCCAATTGACCTAATTAGTGTTAATTGGTCTTCCAGCTCTTCGTTATGCTCAAATTTACTTTTTCCAGCCTCTTATTGCTACTTGTCCCAACTTTTTGGGGATTTGTTGACACCGTGAAAATTGGAATCAACGTATTTTTCCTTTAAAATGATACATTTACTCGGATTAAACGTTTGATCTGTCATCTACGTTCTATTACAAATAAAATATTGACATTTGCCATCTCCACATCATTGCATTCAGTTTTTATTCACAATTTGCTTAGTGTCCCAACTTTTTTGGAATCCGGTTTGTATATCTCCTCTACAGAAAAAGCAATATTGAATAATGAATACATGTACTATATGATTGGCCTGGGTCCACCACAGCATCTGCTTGTGAGCAGCTCCCAGAAATCTGTCTGAGCAGTGAAAAACGATTAGAAGGAGCAGCTTCTCTGATTAAAATACAGAGTGATAGCGTCATACTTTCTATTTATTAGCACATTTTGGTCCATGGGGCTTTCTAGTGACTTATATACTGTATACTATTCCTATCATATTCAATAATTCAGAATATTTGGAATTTTACATTGTTTCCATGATTCTTTTAACTAAACTTGTACACTGGCGTTTTGGTTTCTGTTTATAAGATCCATTCAGGGCTCTCACAAGCGGTCCAAAACGGATCAGTTTGGCCCTAATGCATTCTGAATGGAAAAGGATCCACTCAGAATGCATCAGTTTGCCTCCGATCAGTCTCCATTCCGCTCTGGAGGCGGACACCAAAACGCTGCACAGCGAAACTGAGCCAAACGGATCCGCCCTGGCACACAATGTAAGTCAATTGGGACGGTTTTCTATGACACAATCTGACAGAATAGAAAACAGACCCGTCCCCCCATTGACTTTCAATCGAGTTCAAGACGGATCCGTCTTGGCTATGTTACAGATAATACAAACAGATCAGTTCATGATGGATGCATGCGGTTGTAATAATGTAACGGAAGCGTCTTTGCAGATCCATGACGGATCCGCAAAAAACGCTAGTGTGAAAGTAGCCCAATATCCTTCTTGGCTGAAACAACGCTCCTAGACAACACTTTACCTTCAGTGTTGGTGATGATCCCACATAAACTGGGGGTGGGTTTCCTTGCCACCCATGCAGACGGTAGATGTGACCCACACGTGAACAAGGTGTAAACAATAGCTTTCCTCCACATTGCCAAATCTAAAAAAACAAAACAAAAAACAACATATTGTATTACCAGTTAAAATACAGATCCATAAATATATACTTTATCTGTCCTGTCACCTTTACTCCTGATATCCTTACATATCACTCATGTCAATAACTGCAGATTATTTTACCAGGAAAACCTCTTTCCATATGCCCTGTTAGGGAATATGGAGGTCACAGAGAAATTCGGAGGATGTGAAAATACTGCAAGCGCTGTGCCGTGGGCAAAGTCTACCGCGTGCCACAGATTAAGTACGGCTTTGTGCTAGGTATAAATAGATGCATCTCATATGTAGGTCATAATGATTCATAATACTCACCTTCATTAAGTAATGCTCAATACATGCTGGGGGTAAGGCTCTGTGCACACGGCGTCTGACGAATACGTCAAATGTATCCATAGGGCTCTATTCACCCAACAGTCGCCAAACGAGTGTCCTTTAGGCTTCTGTTGGGCTGGTACACAGTTTTTTTTCTACTGTATAGGAAAGTGCAGCAGACCACAGAAACAAATAATAAAGCACTATGCTTGATTTTCTAACACTGAGGCCAATGATGTATGACCGTGTGGGGCTATACAACTGCATACATCGAAGCTTTCCGACTGCGAACTTGAAGGCAGTGTGCACAAAGCCTAACCTTCAAAAGATTTAATAAATAGGTAATATGTATATGTAATAAATAAGTAATAGTAACCTTTCAAACAAAAGCAAAAAAGAGACTTATTTTGCTGGGAAGAAACATATTCAAAATGTATAGAAGACAAAAATGGCTATTTACCCTCTGATCAACACAAATGGAGATAATATCCACCTAATGTAATAGCTCAGTCACTGGGAAACAACGCTACAAGCAGACTTCAATAAGCTATGCAGAACAAGCTGCTGTTAGGTCTATTTCGTATAAATGACATGCTTCATAGCACCTTCTTGTTACAGGCGTAGCCTGATAAGGAAAAAACACAAGCACGACCATTACAAGGTTGTTTTCCATGCCTCACTGACACTCGCAACTGAAAGCCTTAAAAAGTCACTAATAACTGAAACCCACCATCACTCAAATACACAAGAATATGCCTTATACTTGACAAATGTAACAATGATCGCCATGTATAACCCCGACACAGATTTCTTTACTTGCCTCATGCTGCTGTCTGTTTGCCCCTACCACCATCCCCGTAGTAATCATGGGGGTGCCGCTTCTCAATAGGGAGGGGGGGGGGGGGGGGGGGGGGGGGAGTAGTCTAAAGCCTTATTAAGTCATCAGTCTGATAAAAAATTGTCCATTCTTCATCTATGATGATGTGCGTGTTTTGTTTTTTTATTCCGCGTGTCGATTTTTCGGCCCACTATGTGCCATCTACTCTGTTTACTTTGAATAATATAATGTTACACATATGCCCTGCAAAGTCTATAGACGATATAGACAGACTGTGTATGTTTCTACAAATTCATGCAGAGACTTTGCTGCTTCTTCATTGAAAGCAGTTAGCGGAGAGTGTGCATATTAAGGTTGTGTGCCGGCCGTGCCCGTATTGCGGGCCACAAACAGCAGGTCCTCAATATATGGGCAGCGGCCATGTACACACTGTATCACAGATGCAGACACATTCTATACGATTGTGGGGCCGCAATTTAGTTTTAAAATATAACATCCTGGCTGCCTTCAGCTGCCAATGGAGGAACCTTAGGAGATTACTGCATACATTGAACTCAATAAGAAATGTATTCAGTATGCTCCTAAGCTCCCTCTAGTGGCAGCTGCAGGTAACCAGAAATCTATTTTTGATTGCTACCTGGAGAACAGAAATGATTGACCACTGATTTTATTTCAAATATTTTCAAATAATGGCACTTAATAATTAAGTCCTGCTTTCAAAGATGATCCCCCCACACCGACCCCCTGCCATGTGGCACAAGAAAATCTGTGGTTTATTTCTGTGCTGTGACGTGTTGACATACCGTAGCACAAAGGGAGGGAGAGCTGCTTCCCTCACCCATTTGTGTCAGCTCATCACTGATTGTAGTGAGACACTTCATACAAGAGAGTGCCAGTCCCTTGTGCGGACGTGGGTTGGTCCTGGCACAGTTGCTCTCTGTACAAGAGGTGCAGGGGCCTGGCTGTCAGAACAGCTCATGATATGATGCCAAATGATGCTGGATAGTGATTTGCTGTTCTGCCAGATAACTCCTTTAAATCTATAGGGGTTTTGGAGATCAATATCAGAAAAACAGAGCTCCAATTGCTATAAAGGTGTAATAAGAAACTAAGCAGTGCAGAGTTTTGAGCCTATTTATATATTTTTTTAAAAAGCTATTCAAGGGTAGACACTGACTTTAAAGTAAGGTCTTGCATGCTTTTCTAGGGATGCTTTTGTATGTTGTACATAAACAGTACAGTGTCTTGTATGGCGCGATTCCTAGAGCTACACAAACAATTGCATGAAAGGTGTAAATTATGGCTTTGCTTTTTGCATTTACTCCTCACTAGAGCATATTCGCTGCCTGCTATAGAGCTCTGTTACATGTCCCTTGTGTGTTGTGGGGACACAGACAATAGAACAGCTTGCTGTAATTTACATACAGGAAGGTTACTATTGTTAACTAATTGCAACATTGAATCACCAATAGTTGAAGAATTCTATTTCTTAACAGAACAAAAGAAAGCAAATAATTTGGTTTTAAAACAAGACTGAGTAGTATGTGAAAGAGACGGCAACCATTAGAATTCCTGTAGGGGAACCATAATCGAGACAAGCACTCCTATTCACATTAAAAGGACATCTGCACGCCTACAACTCGTCTGATGCTCAGCATTTACCTAAAGCTTAGAAAAGTATTTTTCTGCCAGTTAAGGTTGGGTTCACATCTGCGTTGTGAACTCCGGAACTGTATCAGATGTACATGTCGGCTTCCAGACGGACACAAAAAATGCCACATGCAACATTTTTTTTCTGACCAAAAGTTGGCATATTCATTACAGTGAATGGGGATCAGTCGGTGCATGGTGGTATCCGGCCTCTGTCGGAACAGAATGCCGAAGCGCACATGTGAACCCAGCCTAAGCAGTAGTCTTTTCAGGTTCGGATGACACTCTACTGTGTGTGGGAAGCTCCCGATTCTTCCCCGATAGATGATGCCAGGGTAGACAAGTATCAGGGGAAATGAATATTTTTGCCGGATGCTTTCTTCTCTCACCAGAAGTGTCTCTCAGAAGCTTTCTCTGCTCTCCCCATAGAATAGACATACATGTTTTGCTGAGTCGGGAGAGATAGCGGTCGGCTGATGGTTCAGTTAACACCTAATGAATGTATATGAGAGCCTTTACACCTAGTGTGATGCCATGTTGGTCGATCAATGTGTAAAAACACAAGTGGTCATGTTAAACCAGACTAATGCCCAGTCCTTTTCTTCTCTCAGCAGATAAGTTGCCATGTGTTTGGCAGCAGCTTTCTCCTCTCTCCCCAGTAAAAACAGATACAGGTGAAACTCGAAAAATTAGAATATTCTGCAAAAGTCCATTTATTTCAGTAATGCAACTTAAAATGAATTGCATTAATGTAGCTTAAAATTAGAATTTTGTGAAAAGGTTCAATATTCTAGGCTCAAAGTGTCACACTCTAGTCAGCTAATTAATCTATACCCGCTGAGCAAAGGGTACTTGAGATTGTGACTTTGGGGTTTCATAAGCTGTAAGCCATAATCATCCAAATTATAACAAATAAAGGCTTGAAATATCTCGCTTTGCATGTGATGAGTCTATCTCATATGTTAGTTTCACCTTTTAAGTTGCATTACTGAAATAAATGCACGATATTCTAAATTTTCGAGTTTCACCTGTATGCCTGGCTGTACAAAGCGTGTATGTGGGATTTAGGTTCCCCTATAACTGATATTTATCAATTATCCGCAGCATAGATGAAAATGTCCAATTGCTGGAGGCCCTACTGATGGGACCCCCACAGATCAATAGAATAGGGGTCCAGTTTCCCTGAGCAGTTGTGCAGTGGAGGAGTTAGACTGGTGCGCTGCTTGAACATATGCCCTGTCTCTGCCTTCCCTGTCAATGGGTCTGTACTCAGCTACCTTTATCAGTCCCATAGACTTTGAATAGACCCAAGGGCAAATCCTCAACCTGCACTCCATTCGAACCCCTCCACACTGTAATTGTGTAGTCAGGAGTAAGAGTGGCTTGGGACCCCCGTTATAGTGACCAGGCTGGCGCTAGCATTCGAACAGTTATCAACTATCGTGTAGATGGGTGACAAATGTCCTTCAAGGGACAACCCCTTTAACAGAGGTGATGAAATATCACTCATAATGGGCAATTTTGGCTACTGCTAAGATTATTTTAATATCCAATTTTACTATATATTAATATTGTAGCAGTTTGGTCAATTCACATAAGCAGCATAAGTCACAATGTATGTGCACCCTTGTTTCAAATAGCTATTTTGAACGTCACGGTCTCATGTCAATGAATCAACAGCGCGTACTGTCCATGTTCCTCACTGACAACACATGTATCCATTGATTTAAATAAGTTTATTCACACACCCTTGTTTTTTCATGACCTTGGTTTAGTGGAAAAACAACAGAAATATACACTACTTTTTTCCGTGGTACAGACCAAAACCCTTATTGAAGTTTATCCGTCTATTAAAACCATTGACTCTGCATCTGTTCTGTCAGTGGTTTTCACTGGTCGTTGGTAGTAGATGCTCTGGAAACCCTTCTTCAGCCAAGCAGTAAACATGGAATACGGATGATATGCGTGGTCCATAAAACTGTGTGCATGAGGCCTAAGGTCTTAATCACATGGCTCTTTTTGTGTTTGCCTTATGGGTTTAATGATGTAAGGTATGGAAGCCCCATAGGATAACATTAGCATGGTATTGCAGATGAGTATTTCACAGAACTGGTATAACATGATCCAATACTGTTCAGTCTTCTTAAATACAAGTTTTGAACAAAAGCTCGAAAAGGAGACATTAAAAATTATGAGCACTTTTACTTTGGTCTGTTTTACTCACAATGTCTTTAATGCAAAGTATTTATAAGTGAGGAATACAACAGATATTTCCCATTTCCCTGCGGATACTGTTGTTTTCTACTTTTCCTTAGGGTAGCTACCCAGTATTACTGCTGACACATCAGGGGGGGCGAACCATAATATACATTGTACACACCATCTATACAAGAGGTATACGTATCCATAAACTAGGCTCCTTTAGTCTACAGTACCTTGTAGGAAATTTCAAAGTTCTCTCCTCCCCAGATCTGAAGACCTGGGTCATAAAGACCCAACTCGAAGAAGAACTCTCTCTCGATCGCAAATAATCCTCCGGCCATGGCAGGAGACCTAAATAACAAATGCATTGAGTAAGTTTTTGTCCCAGCTTCGCATATTGTGAAAATAATAAAATCAGAAGGCTAATAATATCAAGACCGTATTAATCAGACAACGGAGAAAATCCATATGAACGAAGCAAAGAGCTGCCAGGAAAGGTTCTAGATGAAGCAATGAGGGTTATTGGAATGCAATGAGCAGTAATCTACTCTATATCCCTTGCATTTTTATAAATGACAGTGTAGTTTTACTCTGCATTAAATGTATTAGGCTTGCCTATGAAAATGAGAGGAATCTATGTGGTGGGGTAAGGGATCTTCTACAGGGACCAGGATAGTAATTGGGGATAAATGTTTCAGCGCTCATTCCCAATAACCACGCTGTGTAAAGGTGCCAAGGTTCACCGGACAAATGGGCAAACGCTTGTTCATCAGGTGATCGCATCTTTCATGCAGCACCTAAAATCATTATCCGTGGACAGCACAATGGCCTGTGTGAACAGGGATGTGCTTCCAACAAATTACGAGTCTGTATGGGGACAAACGATCACAGTATGAATTGTTCATCCCTATACAGAGGGAATGATTGCTGCTACAGACGGCACGATCAGGCAAGGTTTGGAATTCCTGATGATTGCCCTGTGCATCAGACTGTGTAAATGGACAGGGGGGGCATTGACGCAACAGTATTTTTGGTCCGCGTCTGATTTGCATTATTTGCGGATTGCACGCAGACCCCTTCATTTCTATGGGCCTGCAAAAAAATGCGCACAGCACACAGATGTCATCCCTGTTCTGCTTGCATCCATGCGGCCAAGCCGCAAATTACAGAACATGTCCTAGTCTTGTCTGTTTGAGGACAATAGGCATTTTCTCAATGGGGCCCGATATACGTGCTGGATGCACATGGACCGCATCTGTAGCAGCCATAATAATGCATTTTCCCTAAAGGGATCTGGTCTGCTATGATGGCAATATTCAGTCTGCTTGCCTGGTCTAGGCTATTAAAAGGGGTTGTAAAAATGGGTCTGCTTTTTCCCCCCCAGAAACAGCACCACTCTTGTCTGTGGATTATGTGCACGCTATGTTTGTGGTGTACACCTGACATGCAACTTTTGCAACTCTATGCAATACAGTCCCATATAACCTGCCTATACATTTATATACTGTGCATGCACACGGAACGCGTGTATACCACACAGTATATAATTGTACATACGTGCCATATGGGACGGTATATCATACCGTTACAAATGATGCATGTGACTTGAGTGGTATGCGTTTTTTGTGAAATCCCTGTGTACTGATACATGTAGTTGATTACTTTTCATTACAGCCAAAAAAAGGGAGGGGGCGACCATAGATGGTTTGGATATGCTAAGGCTACTTTCACACTAGCGTTGTTTAAATCCGGCGTTCAATTCCGACACCGGAACTGCCCGCCGGATCCAGAAAAACGTGCGAAAACGGATTACATTTGAATCCTGATCAGGATTTTGATCACAATGAAAAAATGCATTGGAAAAAACGGATCCGCCATTTATGGACTTTAACTTTTTTTTTCACATTTTTCGGGTTTAACATGCAAAAGCCGGATCCGGTTTGACTGAACACACGGCACCGGATCCGGCGTTAATGCAAGTCAATGGGAAAAAGACAGGATCCGGCGTTCAGTCAAAGTGTTCAGGATTTTTGGCCGGAGGTAAAAATACAACATGCTGCGGTTTTCTGAAAAGCCTGATCAGTCAAAAAGACTGAACTGATGCATCCTGAACGGATTACTCTCCATTCAGAATGCATTAGGATAAAACTGATCAGTTCTTTTCCGGATTTGAGCCCCTAGGACGGAACTCAGCGCCGGATAGAAAAACGCTAGTGTGAAAGTACCCTTTAGCGTATACATTGGAAGCATTTCCCTGCATATACCTCTGTTATACCGTAATACTGGGGATGGACATTGAGGATTGTCGTTTAGGCTTATAGTAAATTATTGGACAGAACGGCATATAGAACTAGGCATTTTGCCATTATTAATATGATCTCTGAAGGGCAAGCAATTGTGCGTGGATGAATTAGAAAGCTTAAGCAGCAAGCCAGTAAGAGAAGTACTTTCCTATTGCATGCACGTCCCCTTGGTCCAAACAATTAACACTTCTATGTCCCCTAGCTTTTGTGTGTGCCACACTTTGCAGTCTCATACCTCACAATTTACACAGGACTGCTTTTTCCTAGGCCATTCCTCCCCAGGACACAATGAAGCAGGCAGTAGAGAGGTGAATTCTCCCCCTACACCCCCGTTTACGTTGAGAAGTAAACTAAGATATATCTGTTAATTCATATTAAGTGTAAGTGACAACCCAGCCATCGGTTTCTTTAGATGAACATTTTACATTGGGAATAGCAGCGCTTCCATCAACATATGCATTTTGAATCCGTACATTATCCCCTCCCGTCTTCAATAAATCAATTTTTTTTAAAACAGAACTCCGATTCTATGCTAAAGAGGAGCTGTCACCTCTCCTGACATATTGCGGGGTGTCCCAGCACAGTCGGAGACTGACAGCACTTATTGGATAGTGTCAGACACCCTGCTGGATCTTTATTGCTGACTGCTGGCAATTCATTCATAAACTTCAAGTAGGAATAATAGCGGGGTGGCACAACATACAGTTATTACATGGGCAATGTAAGTAATGACCAAAACAGACATGACATGAACCCTGTACTTCCCAAGCTGACTTCTTCTGACACGTACAAGCTTTGCCTTTCAGGTGTGTAGTAGACAATCTATACTATATCTTCCCTTTCTCCTGATCCCGTTACACTCACCTCTCAGCTTCGGATTAGGGTTAGGAAAGAGCTGAAAGGGGGTGAAGTTCTGCTGTACTAGGAGGTAAATCTGCAGGAAGCTGCTCGGCACCAAGTGAACATTACAAGGGGAGCTTAAAAATTCTGCGCATGCAAAAAATGAGTAAACAGTCTGTGACCAGCAAAGCACGGCAGGGTATGCTTCACTGCTGGTAACTACCAGGAAAGGAAAACACTGAGTCCCGCTTAGCCCAAAATAAATGCATATACTCATTAGCATAGCCATTACAAAAAGTCAATACCCTTCACCAAAAATGGTGTTAACTCCTTACATAATGGATCAGAAAGCATGCTGCCGACTGTGCTCCTTTATCATTTGCATGAGGTCGTGTGGGCATATATGTGTACAGACAAACATATATGGCGATGAAAGTGACACAGGAAGTGAAACATTACATTAACACCAAGAGGAAATTTATAACATGTTAATCAGGGTGGCCCACGCAAAAGTAGCCCTCCACCAGCGACAGTATGACCAGATGAACCAGCAAGTGGATTGTTTTTTCTTATTTACCCACAAGTCACAGAAGATGCTGAATGTGGTCCCCGTTCACGTCTATGCATCTTTGGGCAGGTCGGATTATGTTGGCTGATACTGCTTGTGATGCTGCGGATAGTGTTTGTTATGTTCTCCTTGAGTTCATCCAGGGGATGTGGATTGTTAGCGGACACTTTCTGTTTTAAGTTTCCTCACAGATAAAAATCACATGTGGACAAGTCTGGGGAACGTGGTGGCCATAACCCCTTGCCCTTGCCCCTTCGCTCCACCGTAAACAGTTCATGAACCCGTGCCAGTGAGTTCCGTGAGGTGCGGCATGTTGCCCCATCTTTTGGACATTTTTTCTTCTGCGGCATCACTGTTGAAGATCGGCAAGCAGTATCAGCCAACATAATCCAACGTGCCCAAAGACGGGAACAGGGACCACTTTCAGTATCTTTTGTGCCTTGTGGGTAATTAAGAAAAAACAATCCACTTACTCATTCATCTTGTCGTACGGGCTACTTTTTCGTGGGCCACCTTGTATAAGCATCCAGGAGATGACACTGGTGAGGGTCTGGAACCCCCTTCTATCAATGCTCAATGTATGGATGTCCATGGCACCCTGTCCAACATGCTTCACATGTGAAATTTCAAAGGATGAAAATTCCCAGGTGGCATCAAACAGGTTCGAGATTTTGAACCCTCACCAATGTTATCCTCTGAAATGCTTATATCGTAGATGATATCAGGGCGATTTCCACTTCAATATGCATTTGTCTATAAAATGCCTTCCAATGTAAGTCCTCCAGTTGCTCCCTTGTGTGATTTTTTTTTCCCCCTGTTCAGGCATGCCCGAGTTAGTATACGCCACATGTAACAGATGCTGGGGGACAACTAGTAACGCAATGTCCAAAGCAGTTGTAATGGTGGGCATACGTGATTTTCACCTTTCATCTACATGATGGCCATACACATGACAGCTTTTTACCCAGGGGACAGTTTTCAAAGTAGGCGAGATACCCCTGGCAATGTCTATATCTCAGGAAACCAAAAGATCAGGCATGTTACACTCCAACATGCCCAATCATTTTTTTCTCTCTTTGTGGATGCCTGGGTACAGACAGTGGTATACGTGCTTAGGCTTCTATGTGGTTTAAAAAAAATCAACCATCTGGCAAATGGGGTCCTACAGATAGCTCTTAGTGCATTCATGACACATACACCAAATGCTGGGGGGAGTCATGATGTGAACACAGCCTTACCTGTGTATGAAGTGGCGGAATAGAACACAAAAAGGGCTTCAAACAAAGAGGCCAACTCAGGACTCACATCTTTTCATATAATAAATCAATCACATACTAGAGGAATAATACATTAAGTACAAGCATAGTAATGAAAGACTGGTGGCTAGTGGGACTCTAGGAGAAGGTTGGCAGAGGTGGAATCAGACATGCAGTAACTTAGTGTATCAGTACATTGTATGGAAAGAAACCCGCAAGCCGTTTAGTGATTACCGATAAGGCTCAGTTTTTGTTTTTCTCATATCCTTTTCTCTTTTGGTCAAAGGCACCCGCTTCCAGAGCATACTCCAATCCCACGCTCCTCTAGCATACCCATCTTCATCACCTCCCCCTTGTGGTATTATATGATAATTGTTGCCATCTATGACATCTATCAGAGGTACAGTGCATGCGGTTCTGCGGAGTGGTGGTGATGCAGGATGAGGATTGACACGAAGGACAAACGTACGAACAGAAAAAGGATGGTGCAGGAACAAAAAAAAAAAAAAAGGGGACAAAAACAGAAAAAAAAAATTTAGACAAACATGTACATAAAAGATAAAAATCACATTCTTTACCAATAAGGTTCAGTTCTATGCTTTCGTTTGGCCTTTTCTCTGTCGCTTAATGGAATTCGTTTCCATAACATGCTCCAGTCCCAGGCCCCTCGAGCAAAACCATCGCTATCCCCACCTTGCTGTGGCTCAATGGTATAAACATTGCCATCAATGTAATCTATTAGTGGAACAGTACAAGCAGTTCTGCCAGGATTTCAGGAGGGAAAGCGAATTCACAACAAAAAAAGACACGCAAAATTAGAAATATAACATTAACAAAGCAATAGCATCAAATACTACATAGAAAGAAAAAATTTATAAAAATCACTGTAGATAGTGTAGGCCACGTTATATGCAAATACAGTCATAGTATCAAACAATCTGAAATTTGAGAAAATACAGGGAGTGGCACAGTTATGGTTTCACAAACTAGAGAACTCAGAGAAATTACCATTGTGGTTTAAGAGGACATAGATCATCAAGACCGGCGCTTTCTTCACTGGTCTTGATATCCCGTGTGCTGCCAGAGGATGTGCCTAATTTATGATGATAAGCAGGCCTCGCCATATATCAGGCGCATCCCCTGGCAGCTCTGAGCTCCCGAATATTTCTGGTTTCATTTGTGCCGGAAAACTGGCATAATATATGAGGAGTTTGTCCCGGCTGTTGGTCACGCCCCCTTCGCCACGCTCTCTTTTGGGAATGTGGTCAGGGTGGTGTAAAATTTATTAAAACACAGGTTTGAAACTTTTTAACAATACTTTTATGGTGCAAACTGAAGACAAATCTCCACCATAGTGTTCATACTCCTTCTGCAAATTAGCCCAATACCTTTTTAAGGTTTAGTGTAGAGTTAAAGGGGTATGCCAATAAGAATAAACGATTCCCTATCTACTGGATAGGGGCTAACTGTTAGATCGGTGGAGGTCTGACCCCCTCATGATAATGGGGATCCTTAAGAATAGAGCGGCAGTCATGCATGCGTGCGTGTGCGCCATCCTATGGGGCTGCCACAATTTGCTGGGTACAGTGCTCAGCTATCTCTGGCAGTCCCATAGAGTTTGAATTGAGCGGCCATCAATGGATCGGGTATAATCTGTCGTATACTCAATACCCCTTTAATCTACATAAGCAGTGGGCAATTAGTTACTATTAGAGGCAGTCAATGAGCTTAGCTGAACTCCTATAATCTAGTGGAAACATTGGGTAATCGAGCAGGCTGCCATATATGCTAGTGCCACCAATCTAGGCGTCACCAGTTAATGCGAATGGTCTGTAAACATTCCTTGGCAGAGTCAATTTTCCACTGGCAATGCACATCGAGGGTCAGTTTGGCTGCCCACAGAGAGACTGATTAGTTTGCGGATTTCACCGAGATGGTCGGGCAGAAGGCCTATGCTTTACTGCGGACTGTAAACTGCATTTGGTAGACCGCCAGTTTCCTATATCGGATAAAGAACACCTGTATCTCCAAAGCCTTGGCCGCTCTTACAGGTACACTTTAAGAGGCAAGCGTTCAATCCAATGCCGTTCCTTACAGGAAATAAACAGTGATTTACAAGGCCTCTTGTTCAATCAAACGTTACAGCCGTGCAGGGAAATTAACTTCTATGCAAATTTCAGAAATGAATACACGTCCTACAATAAATTGGAGAATTCAAAAGTAATCAGAGCACATCCATAGAAATAGAACATTTTCCGAGAAATCTTCAACCCACACCGTAAAGGTAATCAGATCTTGCTTGCAAAAAGGCAAAATAAAATTTCAGAGCTCTAACAGAAGTGCCCCGGTTACTGTTCAGAGACCATTTTCATTTCACTTTTGATTTGATTTAGGACTATTCTCTATCATGGTGTAATGTGTTTGGTACAGAGCTTTCTTTGTGTCAGGCAGCCACATGGTACAGCAACAGAAGAAGACAAATAAATATATTATTCTGGCGGTTGGTCACGACCCCTTGCCACAACCTCTTTTGGAAATGTGGTGGTGGAGAAACCCAAGAACCAAGACCACAGAACCCAATCAAGGCGAAGTTTACATTTTTAGACCTCTGGCATTATGAAAGCTGCACCATGATTGGTTGCTATGGGTAAGGTGGCCAGCCAAATTTGATAAATTTTGCAATGCCCGCTAATCTCTGGTTGTCACTGACAATACCTTTTCTCTGAGCTAATTTCTAGAAACTAGGCCTTAAAAAAGAAAACCTGACCTTGTTCCTCACAGTAATCAGATGTCTGGGAATATATGAAATATCAGGGTGGTGACTCTTGGATGGAATTTGACCAGTTTTATATAGTTGTACATAATACTGTATGTATGAATGAATAACATTAGTAGACATAATTTTACACTGTTACAACTGCAAATAAACCATATTTTATACTTTTTTTTTTTTTTTTTTTAGGCCCCTGTAACTAAGGTTTCTCCAGTTTCCTAAGTTTCTAAGTGAAAAAGCAGTGAGCTATAGATAGATGTACAACAGTGATTTAAGAGCAGACATGATAATCATGCCAGACCCCTGACCCATGAGACTGACCCAATTACCTGCTACAAGACATTAGAAGACCGAGCAAAGGAATGGTATTTTCCTGGAAGAGCTGTCAATCAAGTGGTGTAATTGGCCAGCACTGCAGTGTTCGGAGGCTTTGATGATGGAAATGTAATGGCAGAGAAGAGGTATATATTCCAAGCATACTATAGCTTTACTTTCCTAAAGTGCTGATATTTTATGATATATAGTAGGTGCCTCAAAAATATGGTGTCCAGATCTGGGGATTCGCTACTCTATGGATGTGCTCTGTTTACACACACAGGACAATTTAGTCAACTGCTATCTCATAGACATACATGTTCACCGCGATGGTAAGGGGGGAATAAAGCCCCTTTCACACGGGCGAGTATTCCGCACGGATGCGATGCGCGAGTTGAACGCATTACACCCGCACTGAATACCGACCCATTCATTTCTATGGGGCTGTTCACATGAGCGGTGATTTTCACGCATCACTTGTGCGTTGCGTGAAAATCGCAGCATGCTCTATATTCTGCGTTTTTCACGCAACGCAGGCCCCATAGAAGTGAATGGGGTTGCGTAAAAATAGCACGGATCCGTAAGCAGGTGAGGATGCGGTGCGATTTTCACACATGGTTGCTAGGAGACGATCGGGATGGAGACCCGATCATTATTATTTTCCCTTATACATGGTTATAAGGGAAAATAATAGCATTCTGAATACAGAATGCATAGTAAAATGATGCTGGAGGGGTTAAATTTAAAAAAAAAAATAATTTAACTCACCTTAATCCACTTGCTCGCGCAGCCCGGCATCTCCTTCTGTCTTCTTTGCTGAACAGGACCTGTGGTGACGTCACTCCGGTCATCACATGATCTTTTACCATGGTGATGGATCATGTGATGGATCATGTGATGGATCATGTGATGGATCATGTGATGGATCATGTGATGGATCATGTGATGGATCATGTGATGACAGGAGTGTCGTCACCACAGGTCCTATTCAGCAAAGGAGACAGAAGGAGATGCCGGGCGATCAAGTGGATTAAGGGGAGTTAAATTATTATTACTATTATTTTTTTAACCCCTCCAGCACCATTTTACTATGCATTCTGCATTCAGAATGCTATTATTTCCCCTTATAACCATGTTATAATGGAAAATAATACAATCTACACCGATCCCAAGCCCGAACTTCTGTGAAAAATCGCGGGTGTTCCCGTAACGCACCCGCACATTTTCCCGCAACGCCCGTCTGAAAGAGGCCTAAGCCACTATCAAATACCTTATCTTCCATGGGAACAGTGGGAACAGAGTCAGGCATGTATAAATCCAACATGACTAATGGTCCTTTTACACATGATTCTTCAATTCAATAAATCAAACATTCCCAATAATTGCCCGATTGCCAGCAGAGATGAGGCTGCATTTACATGCAGCTATGGTCTCCACTGAATAAGGACGAGTGTTTTCTTGTTCATTAGGTGATCTTCAGCACCTTTAGACTGGGAAATTACTTGGAATAAGTATTTTTACAAATTGTCATCCCCGATAATTGACCTGATGATTGGTCCATGTAACAGGACCTTATCTCATTAGACCAGCCGCTGTACTTTGATGGTAAAGCAGGTGCTGAGTCTACAGAGACATCTTTTGACGTTGCTGTAGAGGATGGCATTCAACATTTCCCAGAGCACTCCTGCTCTAAGAACAAGAAGTTGAGGTTCTTAGTGGAGCCTCCTGACTATGGCTGGGATTGGAAGAACCTTTAGATCGCCACAGTCCATGACCACATCATAAACAAAGGGGATGTTCTCCTTCGATTCGGTCACTGGCTTTCCCAGTGATCCAATTGGAGATGAGGAACATCCCTAGAAAGGGACCAAATAAGGCCCCCATGGCCATCTTTGCTATTACGACCTATTAAGGCTACTTTCACATCTGTGTTTTTAATTCAGGCTTTGAGATCCGTTTTTTTAGGAGCATACTGATGGGCAAAATCAGCCGGATCTCAAAACCGGAATTAACAATGCAAGTGTGAAACAGGCCTTAAACGGATCAGTTCAGTTGCGTTTTGGGGCCAGACACAAAACAACTGGAAGCAGCTTTTTTGTGTCTGGTTTGCAAAACTGAACAAACCTGATCAGGCATAAAAATCAATGTAAGGGTACTTTTACTAGCGTTATTCTTTTCCGGTATTGAAATCCGGTAAAGGGTCTCAATATCGGAAAAAATGCTTCAGTTTTGTCCCAATGCATTCTGAATGGAAAGCAATCCGTTCATTATGCATAAATTCCCAGTATGTGTAGGCTTTGTGTTTTATGTAATGTATGCACAATCTCGTGTAATTTATATTAATCACTTTTATTTTTACAGACATTTCTTACAATTTGTTACATTTTCAAAAATCCCATTAAAGGATTACTATTTGACAACCTTTTTTTAATATTTATACTCTATTAGCATATTTAATATGCTAATAGAATTTTTTCAAAGCCAGAAAGAACTGCGCATGAGCAGACCGAAAAAACGGATCTGGCGATGCAGCAATTTCCGCAACGCTTGGTACCGGATCCGGCATTAATACATCTCTATGGAAATTAATGCCAGATCCAACAAGTGCAGTATTGTTTCTGGATTTCGGCCGGAAAAAATACAGTACAAGGGACGGAACGGAAGACATCCTGATGCATACTGAACGGATTGCTTTCCATTCAGAATGCATTAGGACAAAACGGATGCGTTTTCTTTCCCAGTATTGAGACCCTTTACTGGATTTCAATACCGGAAAAGAATAACACTAGTGTGAAAGTACCCTAATGTAAGTTTTTTAATCCTTAAAAATCTGCAACATTTAGTAGTCATGCGCACTGTCCTATAAGTGCAATGAACACCTTACCTGTCTTGGGCTATAGGAGCTATTAAAGGAGCATACCAATTAATTCCCACTTCACAGTGTGCATCCAGATAAATTAAAACCTGCAAGAGATCGAGGTTACATTACAGACTTAAAGGACTGTTAAAAAAACAAAACACAAGGTAAGTGTAAAACTGACAGCAGAAAAACCACCCCCAAAACTTGCAATTGTATTCTTCATCATTAAATATATTTTTGGTGAACGTTTGTCAAAACAGTATAAAAAAAAAAAATCTGAATCCCATTTAACTTCCTGTTTGGATAATAATCTTTAATTATATGGTGAAGTGCAATTCTATGCACATCCCCTTAAAAGACAAGAGGGCACTGCCTCCGTCTCCACAGGCGTCAAGACTTCTTTACTGTAAACCTGTGGAACAGTCTACGTCAGGACGTGGTCACAGCAGGAGCAGTGGACTAATTCTTATGTAAAAGTGTCTCACTTCTCACCCCCTTCCTCTAATTCACAGCCCCACTGATCCCTTAGTTGAGCTCGATGACCATACGGCACGTCTTTTTTTTTGGCCGTACTATGTAACTTGTACTGACACAAGTCTTACAACCCATGTGGTTACACTGACAGAGAAGCAGAAGAGCTTTCATGTGACTACAGGCAAGTCAAACATTTATGATACTTGACGAGGGTGATGTGCTTTATAGCCTGCAGCCATATCACTTCAGTTTAACTTCAAGTGCCAGTGCAGCTTCTGTAAATGACATTTATATATCCGGCCAGCTCTGGTGTAGTAGCATATTCACCAATATATCACTGCTGTGTATCATAGCGGTAAAAGGCTGGTAGAGAGCCCCTTCATCTTCAAGGCTTATGGAGCAGAGCTAAACTATAGATCCATACTCACAAAAGTACTCTAAAGGTCCATTCACACGTCCGTGTGTGTTTTGCGGATCCGTAAAACATGGACATCAGCGATGTGCGTTCCGCATTTTGCGGACCGCACATCGCCGGCACTTAATAGAAAATGCCTATTCTTGTCCGCAATTGCGGACAAAAATAGGACATGTTCTATTTTTTTGGGGAACGGAATTTGGGACCCGGAAGCGCGGGTCCGCAATCCCATGTCTGGGCAGCACATCGTGTTGCCCCATAGAAATGAATGGGTCCGCAATTCCATTCCGCAAAATGCGGAATGAAATTGCGGACGTGTGAATGGACCCTAATGATGGCCATAGACAACCAGAATTTTTACCCCTACACGTGCTGTTATATGTGAGACAGACATGGCTCTCGGGGCCAGAAAAACAGAGCTCTGACAGGATATTACAAAAGTGATTTTGGGATGCATTTATGTGAAAGAGGTGAAAACAAGAGGTGCCCTTTAACATGGGGCTGGTTCCTCAAACCTTGCTGCTCTTTAAAAGCATGTGTAGGGTGAAAACTGAAAGGGCAAGTTCACTTTTCATGCTTCAGACTCATTAAACTGGGCACCGGACGTGTGTTACAGGTTTTTCCATCAACACCCAAAAACGGGATCCCCAAGAGCAGCTCTCAGGTCCCATGGTTGAAGACACGACCGTGTGTGTTCATATAGCGGTGTGCATGCAGCCCGTGATAGCCTACTACAAGACAGGAACATACTCCTACTTACTTGTCCTAGTTTCGCCTTCTGGGCTCCGATGCTTCGGGCCTGTATAAGCCCCTCTCTACGTTCGTTCCTAAATACCTTTACTAGCCCATTCCACTGCTTGACGTAATTGTCCAGCCTTGATTTTAAATGTTCTGGAAGAAAGAACCAAGCAGAATCATCAAAGCTAGAATACACTTTCTATGCTGCCGTGCCCTGGAACCTGAAGCAGGATATCAATTTTGTGACAGGACAGACACAGGGACGGGTACTGGCACATGGACGGCAGAGTCGATGCTTGAATGAGGTTCAGCAGTGATGCCCTTTGCTCTGAACATGGATGAAACACTGTATCTGATGGCTTATTCCTAGGAGCAATGACAATTTACATAAACCCCACAGGATGGCTTAAGACCAATTGACAACTATATAAATTCCAAAAGTGCTATGCCAAGTGTGGTTTGACCACGATCAAGAATGGTTGAAAAGTTAGCCTTCTCCAGTGGTTGTACTAAAAAGGAAGATGCAAACCGTCACCCATAAGCTTCACGGTCCCACACAATCTCAACTTGTGAGAAAGACAAGTAAATCTAAGGCTAGTTTCACATCTCCGGCAAATCTCCGGATCTGCCACTGCCAGAGGCAAACAGAATGCTTGCCGGCCCCATTAACTATAATGGGGTCCAGTGGAAATCTGGCAAATATGGCAAGAATCGGCCGCACAGAAAGCACAGCATGCTGCGGTTTGTGTCTGACCGATTCCCACCTTCTCTACCGGACCCGCCTGCTGGAGATGTGACACTAAATGTTCACTTGTCATCAGCTGCTGAGAGAAATACTAAATGACCGGTGCGATATCTGGAAGCTGTGGTAAAAAGCCATCAAACCACACAATGTAATAAGGCCTTAGAGACACTGGAACTCCTGTATGAAATGGCTTAAAAAGAGAACCTCTCCCCTCTCCTGACATGCCCGTTTTAGTAACTACTTGCATTCCCCATGTAATAATTCTGGAACAGCTATTCTTTTGACTGTATGTTGTGCCATTCCTTTAATATTCCTGCTAGAAGTTTACAAAAAAAATTGCCAGCAGTCTGCAGTAAAGGTACTGGTGGGTGTTACAATAGATGGTGTGTCAAATAGGCAGGGACAACCCCCCGTAACTACCAACTGCTATGGGGCCCAGGGCAAGAGGGGGCCCAGTTGGGATCCTCTCCTCTTCTACTGGAGGTGAAAACTTGATCAGGACTCTACCCTCTAAAGAACCAACTTTTAGCAAAAGAGCCAGTGAAAAAAATGGCCCAAAGGTCATTGAAAAGGGTTTAGGTGGAAACCCTTGTGTCCTGTGGCCCTTACTTCTCTATATATATGCCACTGCCCCAACTGGTAACACCCATCTGTGCCTTTACTGCAAGGATGCTGACACTTCATTCATAAACTTCTAGTAGAAAGAATAGAGGCATGGCACAACAGAGTGATAAGAATAGATGCTGCAGAATTGCTATTACATAGGGAATACAAGTAGTTATTACCAAAGACATGTCAGGAGAGGGGACAGGTCGTCTTTAAAGTGTGATCCAGGAAGTAAATGTAAAAAAAAAAAAGTCAAACTGGCATAAAAACAATGAACACCTCAGCCAATCGTAGCAGTAAGGGTCCATTCACATGTCCGCAATTTCGTTCCGCATTTTGCGGAACGGAATTGCGGACCCATTCATTCCTATGGGGCAGCACGATGTGCTGCCCGGATCCAGAATTGCGGATCCGCACTTCTGGGTCCGCAATTCCGTTCCCGAAAAAAAATAGAACATGTCCTATTCTTGTAATAGGCATTTTCTATTAAGTGCCGGCGATCTGCGGTTCGCAAAATGCGGAATGCACATCGTCGATGTCCGTGTTTTGCGGATCCGTGGATCCGCAAAACACACACGGGACGTGTGAATGGACCAGTGGCCGGCCTTCAGACGACGATTACCGGAGTGGTCATTTCTTGGTGTTGAGAAGGGCCCGGTAGCGGAGACAGGCAGAGACCCAAGAGGCGTTAGAAAAGGAGCGGTTGTGGATTGGTGAGGCGAGAATCACTTTTTTTATACGCCATTCTGACCCTTTTTTAAGTAAGGTTAGAAAATGGGATAAAGAAATCTTATATTTATAATATTTCCAATGACCACTGCATTTCCTTAATTAAAGTTTAGTGTTTTTTGTAAAAGAGGTCTCGTTAGTAGGATCGACCCTATTAAAACAGATATACTACCCATTATGGTTGATCCTGCTGATTAAAACGATGCTTTCTGTATTTAGGGGCAGATTGGCCATAGACCCTACAGGGAAAACTTCCCGGTGGGCCGATGCCCAGGGGGCCACTCAAGCCCTCTTGATGTCTGCAGGCCACGTACATAACAATCGGATGCTGCAGGTGCCCTCCTGAACGCCACTGTATTACTGTCCTCATGATGGTGATACAGTTTAATACTGTGATGAGGGCAGCAGTATTTTGTGCTGTCCTGTGGTATTTGGTTCTGCTGGGGCGGTATTCTGTGCTGCACTTCAGTATTGCAGGCCCCACCTACTTTGGTTGTCTCCACCTACTTGTTTTGACCCGTCTTCTGTCTGTTTGAACCCACCTACAACATGGGGCCACTTTTAGTTTTTTTTTCTAGGGCCAATTTAAGTTCCCAATCCGCCTATGCCCCCTTCTTCGCCCCTTGGTGCACTGAAGCCCTAGATGCATATGAAACTAAACAGTTTTTTCTAGAACAAAAGATTTTGCCATCCAGATATCGTTTTAACCAGCAGGATCAACCATATCAGGCAGTGTACCTGTTTTAATAGGGGTGATCTTGCTGAAGGGCTCTCTTTAAACGGACAAGTATACTCATTTATAAAACGATACCATTTTTATTTTATTTTTTAAAGGGGTTCTCCGGGTAAACCTAAAAAATGGGGCCCGTATCTAACCAGTGGAGAGAAGATGAGGACAGCCATACTTACCCTCTGCAGCAGCAGTGTTTCCTGGATCATAGTAACGTGACCACTCCTTTGCCGTTTTCTGGTCTTCCAGTCCCTCGCAGTCGTCCTCTCTTCTGCAGGAGACGGCGCATCATCACCGACGTCAACTCCTCCTGCCGGCCTTCCTTGGTCCCAACATCTGCAAACTAGTGCACGTGCGCCGGGACCACCGGCCGCCTCTTCAGTATACAGGCTTCTGTGTGAAGCATGTACTCACTCATACAGCACAATGTAAGCACTGTGCATGAGTCACAGAGGCTGATCGCTATGCTGTGGATGGCACTGGGGAGCACTGACGATGGCACTGTTATGGGGCGCTATACATGTCACTGTTACGGGGGCACTGTGGATGTCACTATTATGGGGGTGCTGTGGAGCTCAGTATGAGTTATAGGGCTTATGCAAATGACTGTCATCGGCCCAGGGATCAAGGTCCATGTGTCGGCCACATTTTCCAGGCAACCGCAGCTGCCCTGACCCGCACTGCCTGTATGATAGCAATGTATGATACAACCAGTCTTTATCTGATGCAAGGCCGTTGTAGTGTACTCATATACAGTAATCATGTGTACAGACCCTGCGATCAGATAGAGACTGGCTGTATCATAAATCACTGTCATACAGTCAGCTTGGGAGGTGCGTGCGGCCTGCACATGGACCGTGTTTCCCGGGCTGATCATGGTCATATCACACTGTGTATCACACATGATAGGCCAAGATAAACACTGCAGCAGGCAGGACCGAAAAAGATAGGATCCACCCTCATGCACACGACCCTATCAGTTTTGCGGTCTGCAAGTTGCGGACTGCTAAATAAGTATACTGACTATGTGTGATCCGCATTTTTTTGCGGAGCCATTGATTCTATGGGGTTGAGGGCTGCATTTTGGAGGACCAGAATAGAACATGTTCTCTCTCTTCCAGAACTGATATATGGATGTGGAAAGCACATTGATGACGTCATCAATGTAGAGAGTGACATAAGCAGTGATAACAGCTGTTGCTGCGGGGTGCAGAGTGCCAGTCACCATGGACCTCAGATGGTCAGTGGATCTTAGGTCTAGGATTGGCTTTCCAGCTTCAGACGAGAACTCACCTTTGTTACTGTAATCATCTATCATGACAATCTCAGCCAGGTATTTTCTAGGGGTCCTCTTGATAACACTGTGAACGGTCCTCATGAGTGTCGACCAGCCTTCATTATGGAAAACAATGATCACACTGGACGTGAGCAAGTTCTCATCATAATTCCAGTATTTGCACCTAGAAATGACAAGTTCCACCAGTTATTAACAGTTACATGTTTTCTGATAAAAGAGGTACAAACGATCCAAATTTATTGATTAGTCACAGCAAGTAAAATGAGCAAAACACAAAGTGTAAATCTGGCCTTAAACAAACATTGGCCCAGCTCTCTTCGAGATGATCTCTACTAGTCTAAAGCCTGTATTAGACGGGCAGATCATCGCTAACAAGCCTTCATATGAATGCTCGTTAGCAATGATGTGTCAGTGTAATACTGCCGCCGATTTTCCAATGAACGGGCAAACGCTTGTTCAGCCAATTGGAATTTTTCAGTAGGTTTATAAATCATCACTTGCTGGCGGCAGATCGTCGTGTCTAATCACAATCTGCTGCCAGCAAATAATGACTAATTATGGGGACGAGCGATGGCATAGTGATCACAACCGCCCATTCTGAGGAGGAGATCGCAGCATGTAATACCAGCAGTCTCCTCTGCGGACAAGCAGGCGATTCCCTCCTAACAATCACCTGTGTTATTTGCCTGTCTAATATAAGCCTAAGTCCACCATAAAGATGCAGGCTCCGCTTGGCCTAAGGCCTCCTGCACACAACCGTTTTTTTTTTTGTTTACGGGCCGTTTTTTTGCGTTCCGCATACGGAAGCATTCATTTCAATGGTTCCGCAAAAAAAACTGAATGTACGCTGTATGCATTTCGTTTCCGTATTTCAGTTCTTCCGTTGAAAGATAGAACATGTCCTATTAATGCCCGCAAATCACGTTCCGTGGCTCCATTCGAGTCAATGGGTCCACACAAAAAAACTGAACACATACGGAATGTACTCCGTATGTCTTCCGTATCCGTTCCGTTTTTGTGGATCTATTGAAAATATGTTATGCCCAGCCCAATTTTTTCTATGTAATTACTGTATACTGTATATGCCATACGGAAAAACGGAACGGAAATGGAAACACAACGGATCCGTGAAAAACGGACCGCAAAACACTGAAAAAGCCATACGGTCGTGTGCAGGAGGCCTAACAAGAATGTTACTTCATTAGGAAGATTAGGAAGAGATCCAGCTGCCATACTCCTCTGGTGTCGCTCATCTGTCAGAGAATCCAAGTCTTGACAGGTAAAGATCCATGGGAATTAAGGCTACATTCACATCTCCGCTAAAGGCACCGCCAGACACACAGACGCGCACTGCCAAATCCCCATTACCTATAATAGGATCCCATTATAGTCAATTGGGATCCAGCGGTGTGCAGCTGTGTCCGGTTAGAACGGATACGGCAACTCTGGTAGACTGTTCCTGTGCCGGAATAGGCTACCGGATTACCTTCGCGGAGATGCAAACCTGCTCTAACAATACAAGAAAACTAGACATGTGTAATATGCCAGACACCCATTCTCAACACATTTTAACCCCATAAGGACCCTGACAATTTTCACCTTAAGGACCAGGCCATTTTTAGCAAATCTGACATGTGTCACTTTATGTGGTAATAACTTTAAAACGCTTTTACTTATCTAGGCCATTCTGCGATTGTTTTCTCGTCACATATTGTACTTCATGTCAGTGGTAAGATTTCAGAGGGCACATTTCACAAATTTTAAGTTGCCATGTCACATTTGAAGACCTCCTGATGTACCCCTAGAGTAGAAACTCCAAAAAAAGACCCCATTTTGGAAACTATGGGATAAGGTGGCAGTTTTGTTGGTACTATTCTAGGGTACATATGATTTTTGGTTGGTCTATATTATACTTTTTGTGAGGCAAGGTAACCAAAAATAGCTGTTTTGGCACAGTCTTTATTTTTTGTTATTTACAATGTTCATCTGACAGGTTAGATCATGTAGTGTTTTTATAGAGCAGGTTGTTATGGACGCAACAATACCAAGTAGGACCACTTTTTTTGGTTCTTTGATTCAGTTTTACATAATAAAGCATTTTTGAAAAAAATATTTTTTAGTATCTTCATATTCTGAAAGCCATATATATATTTTTTTGGGGCAACTGTCTTATGTAGGGGCTTATTTTTTTCGGTATGAGATGACGGTTTGATTGGTACTATTTTAGGGTGCATATGACTTTTTGATCGCTTGGTATTACACTTTTTGTTATGTAAGATGACAAAAATTGGCTTTGACACTTTTTTTCTCACGGTGTTCACCTGAGGGGTTAGGTCATGTGATATTTTCATACAGCAGGTTCTTACGGACGTGGTGATACCTAATTTGTATACTTTTTTTTTTATTTAAGTTTTACACAATATCATTTTTGAAACAAACCAAAAAAAATTAAAAATCATGTTTTAGTGCCTCCACAGTCTGAGAGCCATAGTTTTTTTTTATTTTTTGGGCAATTGTCTTAGGCAGGGTCTCATTTTTGCGGGATGAGAGGACTGTTTAATTGGCACTATTTTTGGGTGCATATGACTTTTTGATCGTTTGCTATTTCACTTTTTGTGATGTAAGGTTACAAAAAAATAGCTTTTTTTTACACCGTTTTTATTTTAATTTTTTTACGGTGTTCACCTGAGGGGTTAGCTCATGTGATATTTTTACAGAGCAGGTCGTTACGGACGTGGCAATACCTAATATGTCTACTTTTTTCTATATTTTTTTTCATTTTACACAATAAAAGCATTTTTGAAACCAAAAAATAAATCATGTTTTAGTGTCTTCATAGTCTGAGAGCCATAGTTTTTTATTTTTTGGGCGATTGTCTTAGGTAGGGGCTAATTTTTTGCGGGATGAGGTGACGGTTAGATTGGTACTATTTTAGAGGGCATAGGCCTCTTTGATTGCTTGGGGTTCCACTTTTAGTGATGTAAGGTGACAAACAAAATGTTTTTTTTTTAGCAATTTTTATTTTTTTGACGGTGTTCACCTGAGGGGTTAGGTCATGTGATAGAGTCGGTCAATACGGACGCGGCTATACCCAATATGTCTACTTTTCTTTTTTTCCCTATTTAAAAAAAAAATAATTTTTACTTTATTTTGGGAAAAGGACTTTTTTTCTTTTTTTTTTTACTTGAAACCTATTATTTATAAAACTTTTTTTTTTTACTTCTTTTTTTACTTTATTTTTTGTCCCACTCTGGGACTTCAACATTTTGGGGTCCGATTCCCTTTACAATGCATCACAATACTTCTGTATTGTAATGCATTGGCTGTAAATGTATTATACAGTGTAATACACTTCAGCCTGCGTCCTGTGAGATCCAGGGGGCTGGATCTCACAGGCTCTCCTGGAAGGCAGCCACGATGCATAAGTAAGGCTTTAGGCTGCCTTCCCTGCCATCGGGTCACCGTCACAGCAGCGCGGGGACCCGATGGACACCTTGCACCCGGCAGGATCCCGCATGTGCCGTGGTCAGCGCTGACCACGGCAGTGCAAAGGGTTAATGTGCCAGCATCTGTGTTTTCAGCTCCTGCACCCGCCCGATCACCATGAAGTACATGTACGTCACTGTTACTTATGGTTTTAATAAACCTCATTTTGTTTAATGCCGTGCCTTCTTACACAATAGGACACCATATTACTTTGCAGTTAATGCATTTGTCCTTTTTTTTTGTGCCCAGATAATGGACAGGCTTTCTAATTAAAGAACGTTTCTATGCAACTAGACGAGGCAGAGAGGATTTTCTCAGTATAGAGAGAGCACAGATTTAAAAAAAATTAAAAATAAATATTAAATAAAAAAAAGCTCTAACCCCGACTAAGTGATTGGAGTACTGCAGAGCGGAGAGCACATAATTATCTCGCCGGCGCACTTTCTCACTCTTCCTAGTTAAAGGCCTCTTCTCCCAGAGTCAACACATTAAAGGAATGATTCTCCTCTATGAAAGGTTACATGTAGATTATTACAGATGTGTATACTCTTGGTGGCAGAAATCTTTATTCATGCTGTCAGCCCTGAAGTGCTTCCGTGTTTTATTCTCTGTGTCCTCCACATCAAGACACTGACTGGCATTTATGGTCTTTAACGGCATACATAAAAGCTAGACTGCCACGACTTACTGCATGTGTCCTTCAAGAATTACTGTCCTCTAACATGGCTCTCTAGGTACTAATTCCTAAAGCAGTCTGGAGCGATGGGCCTTTATTAAAAGACCTAGTCTGGAGGCCTCCATAGATTTGTAGATGCTATGTAGCTTATTGACTGTGAGATCAGGTCATGTTTTAACAATGTATCTGGAGCTTCGGTCCTCCAGACATTACCTATTCTACCTGCAAATGACAATATTGTTAACATGGCCCTCCCTGCCTGTTCTAGGATGGACCAAGGAGAAGATAAGCAGAGTGCTGAGGTCGTCTGGGCCAGACTACTGACCAACAGGGTAGTCGTCGAAGCTGGTGGCCGTTTTAGATTAATGAAGAGGTGGTCAGGAATAAAATCAATGACACCACAAAGCAAAAGGTATAGACCTAGGGGGATATTTATCTAAACTGATTAAAGGGGTTATCCAACCCCTATATTGACCCCCCTAATGCCCACGCCTCTCATATAGGTTATACTTCCCACGCTGCCCAGCACCTGTGTCCTGATCCCCGCACGGCCAACGCTGCATCTCCCCATCGCGTGGATCAAAATACAGTGATCCCTCAAGATACAATGGCCTCAGGATACAATATTTTCAGCATACAGTGGTTTTTTCTGACCCATCGTAAGTTGAAACTAGACTCAACATACAATGTTTCAGACTCAGATCCAACCACTCAAGGCTACCTCTCTGGTAAAATATAGAAACATAGAATGTGTCGGCAGATAAGAACCATTTGGCCCATCTAGTTTGCCCAATATACTGAATACTATGAATAGCCCCTGGCCCTATCTTATATGAAGGATGGCCTTATGCCTATCCCATGCATGCTTAAACTCCTTCACTGTATTTGCAGCTACCACTTCTGCAGGAAGGCTATTCCATGCATCCACTACTCTCTCAGTAAAGTAATACTTCCTGATATTACTTTTAAACCTTTGCCCCTCTAATTTAAAACTATGTCCTCTTGTAGCAGTTTTTCTTCTTTTAAATATTCTCTCCTCTTTTACCTTGTTGATTCCCTTTATGTATTTAAAAGTTTCTATCATATCCCCTCTGTCTCATCTTTCTTCCAAGCTATACATGTTAAGGTCCTTTAATCTTTCCTGGTAAGTTTTATCCTGCAATCCATGTACCAGTTTAGTAGCTCTTCTCTGAACTCTCTCCAAAGTATCAATATCCTTCTGGAGATATGGTCTCCAGTACTGCGCACAATACTCCAAATGAGGTCTCACTAGTGCTCTGTAGAGCGGCATGAGCACCTCCCTCTTTCTACTAGTAATGCCTCTCCCTATACACCCAAGCATTCTGCTAGCATTTCCTGCTGCTCTATGACATTGTCTGCCTACCTTTAAGTCTTCTGGAATAATAACCCTTAAATCCCTTTCCTCAGATACTGAGGTTAGGACTGTATCACTGATTTTATATTCTGCTCTTGAGTTTTTACGTCCCAGGTGCATTATCTTGCACTTATCAACATAAAATTTTAGTTGCCATATTTTTGACCATTCCTCTAGTTTTCCTAAGTCCTTTTCCATTTGGTGTATCCCTCCAGGAACATCAACCCTGTTACAAATCTTTGTGTCATCAGCAAAAAGACACACCTTACCATCGAGGCCTTCTGCAATTTCGCTGATAAAGATATTAAACAATATGGGTCCCAGAACAGATCCCTGAGGTACCCCACTGGTAACAAGACCTTGGTCTGAATATACTCCATTGACTACAACCCTCTGTTGCCTGTCCCTCAGCCACTGCTTAATCCATTCAACAATATGGGAGTCCAAGCCCAAAGACTGCACTTTATTCATAAGCTTTCTATATGGGACAGTATCAAAAGCCTTACTAAAGTCTAGATAAGCGATGTCTACTGCACCTCCTCCATCTATTATTTTAGTCACCCAATCAAAAAAAATCAATAAGATTAGTTTGACATGATCTCCCTGAAGTAAACCCATGCTGTTTTTCATCTTTCAATCCATGGGATTTTAGATGTTCCACAATCCTCTCCTTAAGTATGGTTTCCATTAATTTCCCCACTATTGATGTCAGGCTTACTGGCCTATAGTTGCCCGATTCCTCCATACTACCTTTCTTGTGAATGGGCACAACATTTGCTAATTTCCAATCTTCTGGGACGACTCCTGTTGCCAGTGATTGGTTAAATAAATCTGTTAATGGTTTTGCTAGTTCACCGCTGAGCTCTTTCAATAGCTTTGGGTGTATCCCATCAGGCCCCTGTGACTTATTTGTATTAATTTTAGACAGCTGACTTAGAACCTCTTCCTCTGTAAAGACACATGCATCAAAAGATTAATTAGTCTTCTTTCCTAACTGAGGTCCTTCTCCTTAATTTTCCTTTGTAAAAACTGAACAGAAATATTCATTGAGGCAGTCAGCCCCCCCCCCCCCCCCAGGATATTTTGATCCGTGTGACGGGGAGATACAGTGGCGGCCGTGCGGGGACCAGGAGACACGCAGCTGCCGGGGAGCGGGGTAAGTATAATCTATATGTGGGGCCCAGGCATTAGGGAAACATTATACAGTAGGTGTTAGATAACCCATTTAAAGGAAAACTGTCTGTCACGGCCTCAGTGTTGTGCGCCGTGACACATTAGCCGTGCATGCTGGTTGCCATGGGCAACGCCTTGTTGTCTCAGCATGTATGTGCTTTTCTCTCCTCCTTCTTGTTCCTCCCCTGTCTGGTGCTGGAGGGGATAACTTCCTGGCTGGGTGTGGCCACTTGGTTTTATTCACCTGTGGCTTTCAGGCTGGAGTCTGTTGTACTCCAGCCTTTATAGGTGCTGGAGCTTGCTCCTGTCCTGGGTGTTTTATCTGCCCAGTCCTTGAGGGCCACCTAGTGGGACATCGATGTCTCCCCAATGTCACCATGATGTCTCCCCTTTGTTCCCCCGTTTTGGTACCATTTCTAAGGCTGGGTTCACACCTGAGCGTTTTACAGCGCGTTCCTACGCGCTGTAAAACGCTCAACAGGCAAGACCCAATGCTTCCCTATGGGCATGGCTCTCACCTGAGCGTTTTACAGCGCGTTTGCATTTCCAGAGCCGTGTATGTGAGACGCCCCGAAATAATCGTGCATACAGAGCGCTCCTTTGTACGCTCAGTTCTGAACCCAGCGTTACATGTCTTTTTTTTGGTGTGGGTTTATGTAATGGTATGTGGTAATGTCTAGTTTGGTGTTGTTATCCAGGTTGCTAGACATTTCCCCTGTCTGTTGTGACCTCCGGAAGGAGGTGTCAGGGTTCCCTGGAGGGGGGATCACAAGTCAGCGTGCAGCTCTGCTGGGGCCGTCATGCATCCTGTCCGCATGGGGGTCCGTTCTTGGTTGTTGCCGCGGCAGGTAAGTGAAAGTTCTTTCAGGGCTCTTACCTGCCGATGCAGTAGCTGTACAGTGCCTGCCTTTCCCTGCATCTAGGCCAGGTCCTGTTCATCCGTGTCTGGGATGAACAGGTCGTCTCAGCCCTTTCCCTATTTTGAGGGATTATCAGGGCGACTCAGGGTACTAGGTTTCTTGGATATGAGCTGTCCTACCATCCAGGTCCGCTCATACGGTGAGGATTAGGGATGCAATAGGAGGTGACCTTCTCCCTTATCCCAGCCCCAGGCCTAGTTGTATTCTTGTATAACCACCCTATGGTACGGTAGGGAGTTTCCGCCACTCCCCATCGTAACGCTGGCTTAGCTGTCCGTAGCAACCAATCAAATTCCAACTTTCAGTTTCCAAAGGAGCTGTGAAAAATGAAAGGTGGAATCTGATTGCCTGCTAAGGACAAGTAAGCCAGTTTCTGTATGCCAATTTTGATAAAACTCCTCTACAGGCCGTGATTTATCAAATTGGTTTTGTCTTTATTTTGGAGTACACTGCGACTTTTCTGTTGTTTTACTTGTAAGACACATTTATCAATAGTCTGCGGCAGGCCAATGTTTTGTATCGGCTAAGTCAGCTGTTGTAGGTGTCCCTATGGAGCATGCTGGTTTTATGATCGGGAAAGTCCCAAAAAATTGTCTCAGCTGAACTCCACTCCTGACCAGCCATGGCAGGAGAAAATAAGGTGAATGTGATAGATTGCACAATTGCTGGGTGTTACTTGTCTATATTTGGCTCACAGACAATTACCTTTATAAAAATAGACAAATGTGATGACTACAATTGATCCCCTATTGATAAATCTGGGCCATAATCTTTACCTATGCTACACCTGTAGATGGAGCCATCACCCAGAAGAACTCATTATGAAATCGTTCCTCTGCGGCTGATCCCCTGGGTCGGCAATGCTGCTTATCCTGAGCTTTCTGCTTCATCGTAATACAGTATAATGAAAGGTCTGCTATTAAAGAAACTACTATAAATCTTGTAAAGGAGAACAGTAGGCAAGAGCAAGAAAGGCAAGGGGTTGGTGGAAGAAATATATATTTACTTGCCATATGGGCCATCACATAAGATCTAGAAACAAGAAGCACCCTTAACCAGGCCAAACATGTCAGGAGGATTGGAAGTAATAACCACTGACGGAACAACATTTGATGTCCATAGTTGGCCATAGATATTAGATAATTATTATACAAAATAAGAAATTCCAACTATATCTAAACGCCTTCGTGGCGGACACACTGGATTTAAGTACACTTAAGTGCACGGCTCGGCGTCCACAGACGTTGCAAGTTGTTTTTCTGTCTAGCATTTGGAGATATCAGGTATCAAAACTAATGCATTTTTTATTTTATTTTTTACTGAAAAATGGTTATAGACTGTGTGCCCATCATGGCCGTTATCAGAGCCATGCAGCACGCTCTGTGTTGAATGGAAATTGCCGGACACCGTGGAAATTTGCGTATTGGCACTGGTATATACAGACCCCTGATGAAATGGTGATACAGAAACGCGTAGGGTCATTATTTTCTCTATACCGTCTCTCAGGGAAAGTACAGGACAAGTCTCGCCACTCACAGCAGCAGATAAGAATCAACTTTAGCGCTGGGGTCGGGGGCAAGGGTTTCCACAGTCATTGCTGTGTAATGTACTGCCAGTGCCTGACTCCCTGACTTCTAAATGATGGGGGCAGTGATTCAGGGTAATGGCTGCACAGACAGCGCATACCCTTGTCTGCCTGCAGTTGTGCAGCACTCCCTTGTAGTCAGTACAGCGGACTCCTAGGCTCCTACACATGCACTTTCATTTGGCAATACAGTTTGGGTTGACACACTGGCGTTTTCAGTGCGGTGCAACTGTCCATGACCGATACTATTCACTTTGGGCCTCAAAAAAAGGTCTTCTATGAATTCCTATAGGTCGCACCAGGTATGTTCCCCAATTACTATCCTTCCTTATTACCTATGCAGGGAAATAGCGGCTATTAGCCTGCATCCCTTTTGAGGGACAGTTTTTTAGTCACGTTTGTATTTTTCATTTTTGAGTTTAATGCCCCTACCGACTCAACTACAATAATAAAAGTTATATTTGAATATACCCATCACCTTCTTCCAGTGATTTATCAAAACTGATGCGGCAGATGCCATGAATGATCCCACAGTAAAATATGGGATTGGTTCTGGAATCAGTTTTCATCCTGTGGGAAACTACAGACACCGTAACCTGTAATAGAATTATCCTCCTGCACTGCTCTCTATTCTGTCACCGCTCCCGACATGCCTATTTTAATAGCTTCATGCATTCCCCGTGTCATAACAATTCTGGAGCATCTATTCTTATGACTCTATGGTGTGCCATTACTTTATTATTTCTACGAGAAGTTCTGAATGAATTACTAGCAGTCTGCAGTAAGGGTACAGATGGGTGTTACCAGTTGGGGGTGTGTACCTGCACAGTCTGGCTCTATCCAATTAGTGCTGCCATTTTCAGTCTGTGCAGGTACACCCCCCCCCCAACTAGTTACCTCCCCTCTGTACCCTTACTGCAGACTGCTAGCAATTCATCATAACTTCTCGTAGAAATAATAAAGGGATGGCACAACATAGAGCCATAAGAATAGATGCTCCAGAATTGTTATGACACGGGGAATGCATGAAGCCATTAAAATGGGCATGTCAGGAGAGGCGACAGGTCCTCTTTAAGAGAAACTTATATGTTATATGCATGTCAGGAGAGGTGACAGGTCCTCTTTAAGAGAAACTTATATGTTAGCAGCCACTCAGCAGCCATTTAAATGTAGTTTTCTCTTCCTCTACCAATCTCTATGACCAGCGATCAGCACTGAGGAAATCTATTACTACCAGAGTCCTAAACACTAGAACAGGGGGCAGCAACCTCCGACGCGCCAGCTGTTGTGAAACTACAATTCCCAGCATGTTCCATTCATTTTTATGGGAGTTTTGAGAAGAGCAGAGGAAGTACTCATGCTGGGAGTTGTATTTTGACGACAGCTGGAGTGCTGGGGGTTGCCTGTGCCTGCACTAGAGCTGGGGAGTCCAGTACCCCACATCCGTATTTCTACTGATGGGAGTGTACATAGAAAGTATCCGTGGTTTGTGGACAGAAATACGGATGAGGTCATGTGTACGAGGCAAAAATACACTGGGATTTGTTGTTCAGTGACAGTTAATGAGCCATAAACTGCATATCAATGGAAAAATAACCTCACTCCGCACAGCGAAAAAGTGCCTTCATTAAACAACAACCACCGATGCATCGCAGTAAAGAGAAAAGTGCATATAAATAATCCCAGATTTGGAGAAATATTCCGTCCGTTACAACTGAGACCAGTGACTCAAAGCAAGCTTGCACATTGACAGACCAGAGAACATCTGCTGCGCAGTGTATTTTTAAGGAGGGAGGAGGGGCGCGTAGAGGAACCCAACAGCCAATGCCTTGATAAAAAGAGGAGGGAAAAAACAGGAATACAGACAGCAACAAATGTTTGATTCTTATAGCGGCCATAAAAGCCGCCCCTTGAAAATTAATCTGGCAGAAACGCCTGGCATTTGCAAGCATCTGAAGCCATCTATTAGTCTGTTTTTAACTCAACGACTCTCGAGCTGGCTTTTAGTAGCTGTAATGCAAACTAGGAGTACATCCCATCAAATGACATGTCCTCCAGATCCTGAAGGGACAGCAGAACTTGTCCTTTCTGCATTTCCCAGCAGAAGCTAAGTATCCGTAATGCACATGACAGATCCCTGCACAGTCCAGGCTCCTTTCAACGCTTTCTATGTCATCTAAAATTCAGTGGAGACCAAGCAGATGATTTTCAGAGTCAAAGAAAATCTCTGCATGGAAGTGCTGAAAACTAGAAACTAGGATCTCAATCTAAAGCTGAGAAAGTATTCTTGGCATTACATGGCGGCACACGCCTGGTCTATGACCACTCCATCTGATGGACATTCCTACCAATCATTGTACACAGGCCGCCATGGATCATAGCAGCGTATAGATTATAAATGTAGGCTGTTCTCATCTGTATAGTGGTCTTCCATATAAATAGCGCTCGACAGACCCCCATTGACATATAATGGGCCGAGCGGGGCTGTCGTGGTGTCCATTGTTTTGACCGAATTTATTTTATTATATGCAAGATTACAATAATTCTCACAGACAGATACAAAAAAATTTAAACAATTCGTATTATGCCCTCCTCACATTACTGATCCCTGACTCCGCGCTTCCAAAGCCACCCGGGTCCCCCATAGGTTACTGCTCTTTTTGGTTCCTGCCAACATGATCATGTGATTGCTACAGCTAGTGGTTGGCATCAGTGGTCACAGGCCCATGTCGGGAGGGACTAAAAAGTACAAAGACTGACAGGAGAACTAAAAAGCGTAGAAGAGGAAGCGGCAGGGGGATCAGTCAGGCGGCTATGATTATTAGATGACCAGAAAACCCCTTTAAAATCCTAACACCATTTATGTATAGTGATGTGAGGTCATAGGTCAGTCGCATCAATATGAATTGATTGGGTCCATTTTGCGCAACCATCAGAATGAATTGTTCCTCAAAAGTGAATATTGCATACCACTTTTACTAACTTCTACTAAAATGTGACACGCGGGAAAGAAAGGTCTCATAATTCCCGAGATTGCCCATAATCTCAGGAACGAGGGTTGAAGGAATATGTTGGCTGCAGTGAGGCAGCACATGAGGAATGGTAGGATGCAGTACACGTCAGCTGCATCATTTTCCAGTATGTGAAACCTTGAGTTAGGTGATCTACTAGGGGACAGGGACAGAAGACACCTGAAGGACACTGCAGCACCTTTTTACTTTGTGCTCCCATAATAGTGATGGCAGACAATTATTCATTGCACTTGCTCCACAGCCGTGCCGTCTTCTTACAAAATCTGCTGGCTCACTGCTATAGAAGATGCAGTTGCAATAATGAGAGTTAGAAAAGGAAGACATCTTAAAAAGATGTCAAACTTAGGCCTCTTTCACACTTGCGTTGTCCGGATCCGGCGTGTACTCCACTTGCCGGAATTACACGCCGGATCCGGAAAAACGCAAGTGTACTGAAAGCATTTGAAGACGGAACCGTCTTCCAAATGCGTTCAGTGTTACTATGGCACCCAGGACGCTATTAAAGTCCTGGTTGCCATAGTAGGAGCGGGGATCGGGGGAGCAGTATACTTACAGTCCGTGCGGCTCCCGGGGCGCTCCAGAATGACGTCAGAGCGCCCCATGCGCATGGATGACGTGATCCATGCGATCACATGATCCATGCGCTTGGGGCACCCTGACGTCACTCTGGAGCGCCCCGGGAGCCGCACGGACGGTAAGTACACTGCTCCCCACTACACTTTACCATGGCTGCCAGGACTGCGTCCCGGCAGCCATGGTAACCACTCTGAAAAAGCTAAATGTCGGCTCCGGCAATTCGCCGAAACGACATTTAGCTTAAGGCCGGATCCGGATCAATGCCTTTCAATGGGCATTAATTCCGGATCCGGCCTTGCGGCAAGTGTTCCGGATTTTTGGCCGGAGCAAAAAGCGCAGCATGCTGCGGTATTTTCTCCGGCCAAAAAACGTTCCGTTCCGGAACTGAAGACATCCTGATGCATCCTGAACGGATTTCTCTCCATTCAGAATGCATTAGGATAATCCTGATCAGGATTCTTCCGGCATAGAGCCCCGACGACGGAACTCTATGCCGGAAGACAAGAACGCAAGTGTGAAAGAGCCCTAATAGGCTACTTTCACACTAGCGTTTTTCTTTTCCAGCATAGAGATCCGTCACAGGGGCTCTATACCGGAAAAGAACTGATCAGGCATATCCCCATGCATTCTGAATGGAGAGTAATCCGTTCAGGATGCATCAGGATGTCTTCAGTTCAGTCATTTTGACTGATCAGGCAAAAGAGAAAACTGTAGCATGCTACGGTTTTATCTCCGGCGAAAAAAAACTGAAGACTTGCCTGAATGCCGGATCCAGCATTTTTTTCCCATAGGAATGTATTAGTGTCAAAATACCGTAAATGCCGGATCCGTCCTTCCGGTCTGCGCATGCGCAGACCTCTAAAAATGAGAAAAATAAATAAAAACCTGATCCGTTTTGCCTGATGACACCGGAAAAACAGATCCAGTATTGCAATGCATTTTTCTGCCTGATCAGGCATTTTTCAGACTGATCAGGATCCTGATCAATCTGAAAAATGCCTGATCAGTCAGAAAAAAATGACATACGTTTGCATACAGTTTGCCTGATCAGGCAGTCAGTTCAGGCAACGGAACTGCCTGCCGGAATCCAACAACGCAAGTGTGAAAGTACCCTTACAGTAGGTTGCAAGAAAATTTAGACTAGCACATCCAAAGTCACAGGTGCACATCCATAAAGTTATTATAAACAAAATATGGCAGCACACTGTTATGCCTCATTCACACGTCAGTGTTCGGTCAGTGATTTCCATCAGTGATTGTGAGCTAAAACCAGGTGCGGCTCTAAACAGAACTGGTGCAGATCTTTCCCTTATACCTTATATCTGTGGAGGCTCCAATCCTGACTTTGGCTCACATCACTGATGGAAAATCACTAACAAAACACTGATGTGCGAATGAGGCTTTATACAGGTGAAACTCGAAAAATTTGAATATCGTGCAAAAGTCCATTTATTTCAGTAATGCAAATTAAAAAGAATTACATTAATGCAGCTTAAAAATTAGAATTTTGTGAAAAGGTTCAATATTCTAGGCTCAAAGTGTCACACTGTAGTCAGCTAATTAATCCATACCCCCTGAGCAAAGGGTACCTCAAAATTGTGACTTTGGAGTTTTATAAGATATAAGCCATAATCATCCAAATTATAACAAATAAAGGCTTGAAATATCTCGCTTTGCATGTAATGAGTCTATCTCATATATTAGTTTCACTTTTTAAGTTGCATTACTGAAATAAATGAACTTTGCACGATATTCTAATTTTTCGAGCTTCACCTGTACATGCAAAAAGAATTAGGGATTAGGGTTATTTTGGATTACAGCGGTATGATACTTACTCTACATGAAAAATGTTAACTCTTCAAGCACATTTTTGATTGTGTGTCGGGCCCATCTACCAATGTCAAGGTGGCTTCTGCAGATGGGTACCTAACACTAACAGAACTGCCTGTCCCGGGCCTAACTTAAGCCTACAATGTTCAGGGCGGTGTGGGAACCAGTTATATCTATACTCTGCATAGAAACCCTTGGAAGATGGGTGGGGAATGCTCAATCTAAAGGAGGGAGCTACCCTCCAAACACACTGCAAGAAAATTTAGACTAGCATAACCAAAGTCACAGGTGCTAACCATAAAACTAACATGCAAACTAAATATGTATGGCAGCACACAGTTATACATGCAAAAAATAGAACTATAGCGATCAAAGATTATTCTTTAAGCAGTTCTGTTAGTGTGAGGTACCCATCTTCAGAAGATACCTTGATGGTGATAGATGGGCCCGACATACATTTGATCAAAAATATGCGCAAAGAGCTTCCATTTTTTTTATGTATAATACCACTGTAATCCAAAATAAACCCTAATCCCTAGATCTATTCATCGCATGTGTAATGGTGTGCTGCCAAACGTATTTTGTTTGCCATCTGCATGTTAGCTTTATGGATGTGCAGCTGTGATTTTGTGTATGCTAGCCTAAATTTTCTTGCAGTGTGCTTGGAGGGTAACTGCCTCCTTTACATTAAGCACTCCCGGCCCATCTACCCTGGGCTTCTAAGCAGAGTATAAATATAGCGGGTTCCTACACCATCCTGAACACTGTAGGCTTAAGTTAGTTAGGGGAGGCAGTTCTATTAGTGTTAGGTACCCATCTGCAGAAGCAACCTTGACATTGGTAGATGGGCCCGACACACGTTTTTTTCAAAAATGTGCGCAAAGAGCTTATATTTTTTTAAAGTTACAGTAGGTGTCATGATACAGTCCATACTGAAGACTGAAAGTCCTAGAAGCTGTCAAAGAAAGTATAGATGACACTGAAAACCAAAAGACAGAAGCAGCCAAACAAGGCCTTAAGAATCAATAGAAATATTCATGGAGGCAGGAGGTAAAGGTAGGTTGGAGCATAGAAGTCAGGCAGGGCCATTAAAGCTCAAAATGACAACCAAAAATCAGAACAATACAGGAGCAGATCCCATCAAGCTACAGTATAGTATGAAGTACTGTAGATGCAGCTATGATAAAGGCATCAGCATCTCAGGCTCTTTTTGTGGTCATCATATCCTTTTTCTGACACTACAAAACAGACAAACACAGCAAGACCTTTCTATAAACCTATGATTTCAAGGAATGCAGGAATGTACATGAATGCATTCTTTCACATTACCACTCTCGCAGCAGAGTTTTCAGGAAATTTCTCTGCACATACATTAAGAGTAGCATTCATGACTGCCATTCTTCCAGTATGTTTGTGGCAGGTTGTAGGTTGCACTAACAGAAGAAAAACACCAATGAAATGTATAAGCGGGGCCACTTTGGGCTTGGCGGAGGCTTCTGGGCAAAAAAAGCTGGTGGAGCTCCCCATAATTTATATATTTTTAACATAGCTGGGGGAATGAGGTTGTCCCCATTAGCCAGGCAAGGTTGTACTTCAGCATGTCAAATCCTTTTGATCTCAAAAGGAGAGAAGTGGGAAAATGTATGCTCGACCAGGTGTGTATGGGGAAGGAATAGTAACCGGTTTATATCATGAGGATTCTGTTTGTACTCCTTGAGCATTAATGACAGCATAGATATCTGATGTAGTTAGCAGGACCTAGCTGCATATGGGATAGCAAGGAACATTAACTTTACAAGCTCAGCACAAATCCTGCTTGATGCACGTGAAAGGCAGAGAAAACCCATCAATAGGACAGGAGGGCACGTTTCTGTTTACATAGACATTTTACACCTACAGGTCCAAGAGTCACAACATGGATTCAGCCAAAAGGAGGAAGGGGCCCAAGCAAGAAACCCTCAATACTTCTTCCTTAAAGGGGTTCTGCACTTTGTTTAAACTGATGATCTATCCTCTGGATAGATCATCACCTTCTGATCGACGGGGGTCCGACACCTTGGACCCCCGCCGATCAGCTGTTTGACAAGGCAGCGGTGCTCCATTCAAGTGAACAGAGCTTAGCCGCGCCCAGGCCAGTGATACTAGTCGTGACGTCACTGGGCCAGCCGTAAACAATGAGAAGGGTGCGACGCTCCTGCAGCACCGCTGCCTTCTCAAACAGCTGATCGGCGGGGGTCCCGGGTGTCGGAGCCCTGCCGATCAGATGCTGATGATCTATCCAGAGGATAGATCATCAGTTTAAACAAAGTGCAGAACCCCTTTAAAGTGGGGGAGAGAAAAACGTTTTCTCTCATAGTAAAACAAATGCTGTAACCGGGATATGACTTTCATTAGACATGTCCTGTAAACTGTAGATGGAGCTTGAACTGTATTAGGCTTTACAGGCGTTTAGTAGGAGATTTCTACACGAGCACTAGGTGCACATTGCTGTATGCTGCCATCTAGTGGCAGTATTTGTAGCTACTCCACAACATACTGGATACAAAAATGATGTGTAACCTTCAGGCAGGGCAGGAAAAACGGATCCATTGGCGTTTACTTACTTTCAATGGATAACGTTTCATGCACAATGTAACAATCTAAAATGTAGCATGTACGCTATATATTTTAATTATGCATGATACAGGCACAGGACACGATGATGAGCAGATCCGACACATTTCTGGCTCATTTCACCTTGGTGAGAGGTAAGGACTATTTGACGGTGGAAGAGGCTTTTGAAATGTTAAATAGTCTTTGATCAGTGGTTGTTTTTGGTGCTCAGAGACATCAGATTTCAAAGCCAAACAGGTAGATCATTCATTTTAATGAAATGCATGCTCTGCTGTGAATGTGTGGGAGTCGGCACTGGGAATACACTGTGCAGCCATGAATACGATGAGGGTGGTAGTTTGTATTGTGCCCAACTTACTCTTTACTAAGGCAGTCACCTGATCATCCTAGATGTACTGGTAGTACTTTGTAGTCCAGAGATCAGCAACCTCCGACACTCCAGCTGTTGTGAAACTACAATTCCCAGCATGCTCTATTCATTTCTGTGAGAGTTCAGGGGGGGCACAGCCTGAACCAATAATGAGACATGGGCGAGTCACAGACTACCTCACACTCCCTAGAGTGGGGCAGCACTAAAAAGCAACTACCATTTTTGCCCACAACTGGACATTTGCTTTAACCCCTTCAGGACCCTGGGATTTTCCATTTTTGCATTTTCGTTTTTCACTCTCCGCCTTCCCATAGTCCTAACTTTTTTCCATTCACATAGCCTTATGAGGGCTTATTTTTTGCGGGACAGGTTGTACAGTCTAATGGCACCATTTACGGTTGCATACCATGTAGTAGGGAGCGGAAAAAAAAAAATTCCAAATGGGGTAGAATTAGGAAAAAACGGAATTCTGATAAAGGTTTTTTTTTTTTTTTTACACTGTACAGTATGCGGTAAAATTGATGTGTTATCTTCATTCTCCAGGTCAGTGCGGTTCCAACGATACCACACTTGAATAATTTTTCTTGTGTTTTAATACTGAAAACACAACCATATTCATAACCATATTCTGACCCCTATAACTTTTTTGTAGCTATGTGTACGGGGCTGTGTGAGGGCTACCAATTTTAAGTGTGCGCGACTTTTTGATCACTTTTTTATTAAAAAATTATTGGGTAGTTGAAGTGACAAAAAAAGGCAAATTGGCTGTTTTTATTTTATTTTCCCACTACGCCATTTGCCGTATGCCATTAATATTGTGATATTTTAATAGTACGGGCATTTTCGCATTTATTGGCTAAGAAAGGGGGGTGATTTGAACTTTTAGGGTGACAATAACTAGCAATCATTCGATTGCCCTTAGTATTCAGTGATGGCTAAATAGCCATCATTGAAGACTTCAATTGCACTATATCAATACAAGGCTGCCACCTAGTGGCCTGTATTGATATATACATCTAATTGACTCAGAAGCCAGCTTGGGGCTTCGGTCAATTAGATCGTAGCAACAGGTCCCCCGATCTCAGCCGGGGAATGCTGTTACCAGACCGAAAGCGCGTGACTTCCAGTTCCGGTCTGCGCAGATGCTGTGGTACATTTGACCACGGCATCAGAAAGGTAAGATGTATGCGATCAGCCTTATGGTTGATCGTAAACATGTGCCGGGGGGTCTCTGCTATTTAAGGTGCCGGCTGCATGCGCCATGTTTAGGGATCGGACCCATGACGTACAGCTACGTCATGGGTCCTTAAGAGGTTAAAGGGGTTCTCAGAGATTTCAATATTGATGACATATCCTCAGATAGGGGGGGGGGGGGGTCAGTCTCCCAGCAGCACCAACGATCAGCTGTTTGAAGAGGCCGCGGCACTCTGGTGAGCACCACCGTGAAGTTCCCGCTCCGTACAGTATTAGAATGTATTGGCTCGCGCGAAATTTCGGGTAATAACTTTTCAAATGAATTATTATTGTAAAAAACCTTGGTATGAACTAGGGTTCGGTTTCAAAGGTATCACTAGGAACTGAACCAGAGTTTGGTATCCAGGTTTTTTACAGTAATAATTAATTACCGAAGTTATTACACAAAGTCTCACACAACTTAGCAAAGTAATAACTTCGCCTCATCGGAGCCAATACATTCTAATACTGTACGGAGCAGGCACTCCGTACAGTATTACAAAGTTTTTTGCTAATAGACTTCGGATGTACCATCCAACGTCTATTCGCTCATCCCTAGTCATATTCATCAGTCTTCTGGCCTTGGTGCTGCTTGGTCCCATTCAAATGAATGTGGCTGAGCTACCATACCAAGAACAAACACTATACAATGTGGCGCTTGGTAAGCCGCGATTAGGCTGTGGCACTCACCGGAGGTCCGCAGCCTCTGCAAACAGCTGATCAGCAAACAATTTTACTGAAAAATTATGCCACCATTGGTCACCACGAGTGGACGTGGTTCACATTGAGTTTTTTGGAGGAAGTTTTGAGCCATAGTCAGAGGTGGATCCAGCAGGAAGAATTATATAAAACCTCCTTTTCTATTTGATTACCTTTGAATCCACCTTTGGCTGAAAAACCTGCAGGATAATTTGCCTCCAAAAAACTCTGTGTGAACCTCTCCTTAGGAACATAGACCTATCAGATCCATATGTGTCCTAGTAAAAACACAGAGCAGAAGACAAATCTGCATGTCGCATCTCTATGGCAAAACACATACCTGCAGCTCCTTGATGGGTGAAAGCCATAAAACACTTCGGCACTGCTATGTAGACATACCTGTACTGGATACGGTATATCCTAGCTAAGACAAACAGTTGGAGAACATTTGGCCAAATGACCAGCAGCAGATGAAGGCCAATAACTCCTTTAATGCACTATTTGGCAACATGACAATCATTTTAGTTCCTTACAACCTGGTCCCCTAAACTTTGAGAACATGTAGCTCCAAGCAGATGGGTCTAACACCTGCTTACTATTCCAACGCGTTTCTAGTCCTACCTTACCATTTGGACAGTAGCATATGGCAGCATGCCACAAGTCTCTTTCTTCATCTTCTAATCTGACCATGGGAAGGAGTGCTTGAGTGGGATGACTGATGGAAGGAGGGGGTGGTTCTTCACTGCCGCCTCATCCCAAGGGGACAAAAACATTTGTGGCATCAAAGCATAACAAGCCGCCAGTTGTGATCAATGTATGTCCTTGCTATGGACTACTAAAGACTGTCTCAGAGACAAATCCTTGTGGCCTTGTGGAATCAATGATAGCTAGTGAAGCATTTCTCCAGGGGCGCCCATTCAGATGAATGCCTGTCCTTGTAATAAAAGGATGTCTTCAGTCTGACCCAACTGTAGTTGCCCAAACAAGCCATCTCTACAGGTAGGAGTCCTTCGTGAGAGAACCTCATTAACAATTTGTAATTGTGCAGTCTTCTGGAGCTCAGGGCGGCCGTATTATATGAGGAAGGCCGCCCTGTATTAGCTGAACCTTATCCCTGGAGATCCTGGCTCATTATGAATCAGGCAGTTGTTGGATTGACTGCACTGACAGGTGGCCTATTCTTGCTAGAATCACCAAATCCATCATCTCAATTAACAAACTTCAGAATTCTAATGAAACGACCATAAAGAAATTGTCACCTTCATGTCTCCCGGGATTATATGAGACAGAAAATATGTTTCCGATGACGTCCCTTTAAGTAGATGCAGCGATCTATATATATATAGTAATTACCGTGACCTGAAATCCTGGGAGAGTAAGATTAATGGCGCTAATTACACATAATGCCTCATATTCCTGACCTACATTAATACAAATATCATCACAGAGAATTACCTCAGCCTGTCATGGAAAGACTGCCTCCCACATGCATGTCTACAGGCAATGATGTATGGACAGGGCGACCTTGATCTTATCTGCAGAAAATTCACCATTACGCTAAATTAGTTCCTTATTTTTTATTTTTCTTGTGTGGGCCACTTTACAATAGATGATGAACATGATGGATCCTGCATCATAAATCAGTCAATAATTATTCTCTCATTTAAAGAGGTATTCTGTTGTGAGAAGTTATCTGTGAATAGGAAATAACTACAAGATCAGTGGGCGCCCCATAATCATGAGAATGGGGACCCCATCAATGAATGAAGCGGCAGGCCAGGCGTGCACTCTGCTGCTCCATCAACTCCCATAGAGATGAATGAAGCCTCAATGCGCACACACAGCCTGAAGCTTCATTCATTTTTTGGGGGGCCCAAATGGTATGGCGTCCCCCGTTCTTGCTGATCGAACCCAGTTTGTAAGGGAGAAATCACATGTGGAACATTAGGTGTAAAAATGTCTGCATCAGTTCTATTCATCAAAATGGAACTTGAAAAAAGGCACGTGCCTGCCGATAAATCAGCCCCAATGGTTGGGAACCCCGCCGCCAAATCAGCCCCAATGGTTGGGAACCCCGCCGCCAAATCAGCCCCAATGGTTGGGAACCCCGCCGCCAAATCAGCCCCAATGGTTGGGAACCCCGCCGCCAAATCAGCCCCAATGGTTGGGAACCCCGCCGCCAAATCAGCCCCAATGGTTGGGAACCCCGCCGCCAAATCAGCCCCAAAAGTTGGGAACCCCGCCGCCAAATCAGCCCCAATGGTTGGGAACCCCGCCGCCAAATCAGCCCCAATGGTTGGGAATCCGCCGCCAAATCAGCCCCATGGTTGGGAACCCAATGCCAAATCAGCCCCATGGTTGGGAACCCGATGCCAAATCAGCCCCATGGTTGGGAACCCGGTGCCAAATCAGCCCCAATGGTTAGAAGCAGACACATTTAAGTATAACAAGTTCCCTTTACGAAACTTCCCCATATATGTATGATATATGAGAATGGGCTTTTGTGAACACAACTTAAATCACTAGGGAAAAACGGAAACCCAACAGTAGAGTGGCAATCCCCTCTTAATTGTGAATCTGAAGAGGACTACATTGCTTGCTCTTCCAGTTCAGAGGCAATCACTAATGCTGCTTTCTCCGTCGCCACTACAGGCCAGCACTCCTAGGGTGTACGGAGGCGGTTGCTGGTGACGTGAGCTATAAACAGGACAGGAAAAAGCCTAACAGGTCAGGCGGCATTCATTTTAAGGAGGACTGATAAATATAACCATTACAATGCTGTGCACCATGAGGATAGAACCTCTCCCTGTATTACAATTTAAAAGAATGATATACTTGGTATTCGGGATGACATACTAAGGTGTGTGCATCTGCTGAACATGCCATACTCATACGCGCGATACGGATTCAGCTTGGAGTCAACACGAGAGCCTCAGTATAGGAATATGCCGCACTGCACTGCTCTTCTACTGGTTTACCCGTTATCTCATGGTCATACACCAGAATTATTACACCGCTTTCTAAGGTGACTGTGAGCAGCGTCTAAGCACCATCTTTTACCCTCATCGTATTAAACGGATGCCCGTATATCAGGAACTGAGAGTGCAGATCTGTAAAAGGCTTGAAAACGACTCGCACATCGCATAGCAGAGGTCACAAAACGCTTGTGCAGTAATCCACCTCACAAATTGCTTCATAAATATTTAGCGAGCAGAAGTCAATGGCTCGGCGTCATTACTATTCCTGTACCGCCTCACAAATTGTCCTGCATTCATGAAAGAAACATGAAAACTTATATACAATGCTCAGTGCATAACCTGATCCTCCAAGCTAGCCGCCTGAACAGTCACAGCAAATAAGGTAAAAAACCATCAGGAAACCGGAGCCCGTATTTCGCTTGTATTTCTGATATTCCAGCAATATTAGCAAAATGGAGATCTAGCTCTGCCATTCAGGAGTCAGGGAAAGCCTGGTAACAGCACTGCTGTCGGCCCTTGATGTGCTGAACTTTCTCATGGTTAAATTACATTAAAACAGAAAAAAAAGAAAAAAGCATTAAAAAAATATATATACATCTTTTTTGTTTTGTATGCACTCCGGGGTTTGGCTTAAAAAAAAAATGCATGTGTAATGTTAGCTTAAAGGATTTGCCTGGTCTTGGAGCCGACAACCGCTGGGGTCCTTCTCTGTCGCCCTGAATATATAAATCTGCTCCATTCCCGGCCATTTTCAGTCCCAGCAGGCTCAGGAAGCAGCTTAGTCACAGCATTTAAA